>NC_133326.1:378615973-378908473 GCF_042186555.1 Aquarana catesbeiana | reverse complement strand
GAAATGTCTCCTTTTAAGAAGTAAATGTTGTCATGCCTAAGTGTCACCACTGGGGGCTGAATGGAGCACGTACCTTCTCATGCTTCCTCAAGAGATCACGCTGTGTCAGGAGCAGCAGGCTTCTTTTCTCCAGCTAGCAGGCAGACCTCCGGTAAGTCTTGGGGGGGGGGGGGGGTTCTTCATCAGACACCCCCCAGTAAGGCTGTACTCTCCCCCTCTTCATGAGGCTGAGTGTTAGGATAGAGCAGAAAAAAAAAACAATCAGCAATGCCGTTTTTTCTTTCGCCGCCCCTGCTTGGCGGCGGCTTCCAGGTCCCCTCCTCGCCTCCCTTCCTCCCTCACAGAACGATCCCATAGGACCAGAGGCCCACGCTCACGCAGGAAAACTTTTTTAAAAAAAGAGGGGGGTGAATGCGAGGGAGGGGGCAGGGCTTAGCGCTACGTTGGCGTCCTCCAACGTCCAGCTGGGGAATGTGCTTTTAAAGCTCCATTTGTGCTGCTGCAAGCTGATGGAGGGACACAAGAGCAAAGAGGGGCATGAAAGAGGTTTCGTGACACAGGCATTTCCTATTGACACATTTACTATTGCATCAGGCTGAGCATTAATAGCAGCGGCAGTGGGCTGGACTATTGCTCAAGCAGTGGATGCGTTCCTTCTGGTAGTACCTCTGCTTTGTGCATCTGGCTATGGTCAGAAAGGGGGGGGAAACACCTCAGAAAAGGGCTCTAGAAAGACTTCTACAGCCACAAAAAAGCCTAGAACCATCTAAAAAAAGATGGCATTCTCCCCTGAGAGTTCTGAAGTGGCTGTTCAGAGTGAACCATCAGGGCCATCGGGTGTTGCAGCTGCTCTTAACACTGTATATATTACTGAAGAGGTTTTTTCCTCAACCATTTTAGGCTTGGAACAAAAGATTGATGCTTTAATCGCATCCCAGAGTGGGACTAAGTGCGACAGGTCCCCTTCCATTACCTAGGCCCCTCAAACTGAGGAACAGGGGGTGAGAGATGATGAATTTCTCTCAGGGGACCAGGAAGAAGCTGATGACTCCTCTTCTGTAGAGTCAAATACAGAAGGATCAGGTTCACAATCTGAAAGATTAATGGTACAATCTCTTACTGAATTGGTCCGCTCCACATTCACGTTGCCATTAGCTGAGTCAGTCGATGAGCCCACTTCTTGTTTGGGTTCGCTAAAGCCTCCCCAGGCTATTCATGCTTTTCTTATCCATTCATTGCTAAAAAAGCTTATGTATTCTGAGTGGGAGCACCCAGATAAACAGTTTTTTCCTCCAAAAAAGTTTTCAAAACTTTATCCTATGAAGGAAGAGTTTAATAAGAAATGGGGCATTCCAGCAATTGATGCTGCTATATCCTCTATAAATAAAACTTTGACTTGTCCGGTAGACAATGCTCAAATGCTGAAGGATGCAGCGGAGAAGAAGTTGGAATTTCTATTTTAAAACAATATTTCTCTGGCAGGTTCAGTGGTTCAGCCTGTACTGGCAGCGATCAGTATATGTCAGTCCATAAGAGACCAGTTTTAAACAGGTGCTCAGGATTATTCCTGATCAGCAGGTCCAAGATTTGGCCGGGATACCAGGGGCGTTATGTTTTACAATAGACGCTATGAGAGATTCTATTCTCCAGGCCTCATGACTTATGCTTGGGTTGATGCATGTGCGTAGAGTTCTATGGTTGAAAAATTGGTCAGCCGAAGAGCCATGCAAAAAGCTCTTGGCTAGTTTTCCATTTTGCGGTAAATGGCTGTTTGGGGACGATCTGTGTAAATACATCCAAAGAATTTCTAATTAGAAAAGTTCCCTTTTACCAGTTAAGAAGAGGTTTAAGCATTTTTATTTTAAACAAGCTTCTTCTCCAGTGCCAGGAGCATCAGCCTCCAGGCAGTCACGACGGCCTCCACCGTCAAGTTCAAGAGGTAAACCTCAGGGTTAACCCCAGGGACAAAAGAGGACCTGGGGAAGGAAGCCCACAAAACAAGTTACTAAAACCTCCTTATGAAGGGGCGCCCCCGCTAGCTCGAGTGGGAGGAAGACTTCTGCAGTTCTCAAGGCTCTGGCAGGAACAGTGTCGAGACAAATGGGTGGCTTCCTCTATCTCTAGGATACTAACTAGAGTTACAAGAGTTCCCATCTCCTTGTTTTCTCAGATCAAATGTTCCCAGAGATCCAGAAAAAAAAGAAGTCCCTCTTTCTAGCTTTGGACCATCTCAAAAGGTGATATCGGTGGTCCCCATGGAAGAGTGAGGGTTAGGGTTTTGGTCAAACCTTTTCACGGTACCAAAGCCAAACGGGGATGTCAGACCCATTCTAGTTCTCAAAGATCTAAACTGTTTTTTGAATATTCACTCTTTTCGCATGGAGTCAATCCGATCAGTGGTCTCCATTCTACAAGGTGGAGAACGGCTAGCGTCAGTCGACATCAAGGATGCTTACCTCCCATGTACCTATTTTTCCCAGTCATCAGGAATATCTACGCTTCGAGATAGAAAATCTTAATTTTCAGTTTGTAGCTCTGCCTTTCGGTCTAGCTACTGCACCTCGAGTGTTTACAAAGGTCTTGGCTGCCCCTTTAGCCAGATTAAGGGCTCGGGGTATAACGATTCTAGCTTACTTAGACGATCTACTCTTGATAGATCAGTCGGTAGCCTGCTGTCCTGGAAGAAGCGTCTGTCCAAGGAAAATGGTCCAAATCAGAAATGACCTTGTCCATCAATATTGTAGAGATTCGGGCTGCATGCCTGGCCCTGAAGGCCTGGACGCTCAGATTACGGAATTGTCCTGTCAGAATCCAGTCCGACAATGCCACAGCAGTGGCCTATATCAATCACCAAGGGGGCACGAGAAGTCATGCGGCCCAGAGAGAGGTGAATCTTATCCTAACTTGGACAGAAAACAACATACCTTGCCTATCGGTAGTTTTCATTCCAGGAATAGAGAATTGGCAGGCGGACTACTTGAGTCACCAGCAGTTGTTCCTGGGAGAATGGTCTCTTCACCCTGACATCTTTCTATCAATATGTCAAAGATGGGGAATTCCGGACGTGGATCAGTTTGTGTCCAGGTTCAACAAAAAGATTGACAACTTTGTGTCAAGGACAAAGGATCCACTGGCATGCGGAACAGATGCCTTGGTTTTCCCGTGGGATCAGTTTTCACTGATTTATGCATTCCCTCCTGTTCTGTTGCTTCTGTGACTTCTTCGCAGGATCAAGCAGGAAGGGAAGGCGTTGGTTCTTGTGGCCCAGGAGATCTTGGTATGCAGGGATCGTAAAGATGGCGGTAGGAGTCCCATGGACCCTACCGCCACGGCCAGACCTCTCGCAAGGTCTGATATTCCACCCTTCCTTACAGATGCTAAATTTAACGGTTTGGCTACTGAGACCCACATTCTGAAGAAGCGTGGGCTGTCAGGTTCAGTAGTGTCTACTTTGGTTAATGCTAGGAAGCCGGCCTCCAGAGTCATATATTATAGAGTCTGGAAGGCATATGTCTTCTGGTGTGAATCCAGGGGTTGGCACCCCAGGAAATATGTCATACGTAGGATCCTTGACTTTCTACAGATGGGATTAGAAATTAAACTGGCCTTGAGTACTAACAAAGGCCAGGTGTCGGCCTTATCTGTATTTTTTCAACGACCACTTGTTTCGCACTCTCTGGTTTGTAACTTTATTCAGGGGGTAACGCGGATTAATCCTCCAGTTAGGTCACCCCTGAACCCTTGGGACTTGAATTTAGTTCTGTCGGCATTACAGAAACAGCCTTTTGAGCCAATACGACATATTCCCTTGGTCCTTTTGACGAGGAAATTCGTTTTTCTAGTTGCCATATCTTCTGCAAGAAGGGTATCAGAGTTGGCTGCTCTTTCTTGTAAAGAGCCATATTTTATTATTCACAGGATAAGGTTGTATTGCGTCCTCATCCTAATTTCCTACTGAAGGTAGTGTCAGGTTTTCATTTAAACCAGCATATTGTTCTGCCCTAATTTTTTTCCAGAACCTCGTTCTGCGGAAGAAAGGTCACTACATTCACTTGATGTGGTGAGAGCGGTCAAGGTCTACTTGAAGGTGACTGCTCAGGTTCATAAAACAAATGTTTTGTTTGTGTTTCCGGAAGGTCCCAAGAGAGGACAGGCAGCATTGAAATCTACTATTTCTAAATGGATTCGTCAAGTGATTGTTCAAGCTTATGGTTTAAAGAGGAAAATTCCACCTTTACATATTAAAGCACACTCCACCAGGGCTGTTAGTACTTCCTGGGCAGTGCATCACCAAGCCTCCATGGTTTAAATCTGCAAGGCCGCAACTTGGTCTTCAGTCCATACATTTACCAGATTCTATCAAGTAGATGTAAAAGGTCATTAGGTTATCGCCTTTGGGCGCAGTGTGCTGCAGGCAGCAGTATAAGTCCTCTAGTCTCTTGGTGCCCTGCTTTTATTGTGTCTCCCTCCCTTCAGTTGCCATTGCTATGGGACATCCCACATAGTAACTACAATGGCTCTGTGTCCCGTGATGTACGATAAGAAATAGGATTTTTGAAACCGCTTACCTGTAAAATCATTTTCTTTGAAGTACATCACAGGACACAGAGGTCCCTCCCTTCTTTCAGGTTTACACGTGTATTGCTTTGCTACAAAAACTGAGGTACTCCCAGTAGCGGGAGGGGTTATATAGGGAGTGGACTTCTTGTCTTAGGGTGAGCCAGTGTCCATCAGCTGAAGGTGGCCTATAACCCACATAGTAACTACTATGGCTCTGTGTCCTGTGATGTACTTCAAAGAAAAGGATTTTTACAGGTAAGCTGTTTTAAAAATCCTATTATGACATTTGAAGCCCATGTCCAGGGTCCGTCTGTGTGTGGTGGCTCTTGATGCACTGACTCCAGCCTCAGTCCACTCCTTGTGAAAGTCCCCAACACTTTTGAATGGCCTTTTCCTGACAATCCTCTCCAGGCTGCGGTCATCCCTGCTGTGTGTGCACCTTTTTCTTCTACGCTTTTCCTTTCCACATAACTTTCTATTAATGTGCTTTGATACAGCACTTTGGGAACATCCAACTTCTTTTGCAATTACCTTTTGAGGCTTTCCCTCCTAATGGAGGGTGTCTATTATGATTTTCACAGTGAAAAGATGTGACCTCTACAGTATGTGATTATAATCAAATGTACAACCTTGAAATGTGTTAATACAAATGGTAGAGAAATCCAGCCTGCAATAAGTAAGATCCCAGATCGGGGTGCTGTTGACACGTGCTTTTACGCTGGCTTGACATCCAGCAACAAGGGTGAACTACACAATTACATCAAACAGAAAAAATATAAAGAAAAAACATTATGCACCAGGAGCAATTTGTCAACCCTTGATTCAATATCATCAGGAAGAAAAAAAGGACAACACAACAAATTGGTTTCAAATATACCAGTGAGCCCATTCTGACCATTTTTAAAGTCAAAGGATTTTAGAGTGTGAGAGTTGCAGGCTTCAATTCTTTCATAATGGTACTGGGTGTTAAAGTAGAACTATAGTCAAAACCTCTACTCTTTTTTTTTTTTTTTTTTTTCCCATTTTGGATTGGGTAAGGGAGGGATATAACCAAGGGCGTTGCTATGCCTACAAAAGATCTGGGGCTAGAGCCCAAAGCAGCGAAGTAAAGAAAGTCATATGCTTGGGCGGGCATACACATGTATATAATATGGGGCTGCGGACATGGTACAGATGTCAGAGGCTGTGGAGGGGTCTTACCAGGCCGTGATGAGAGGCGTGCGCCATCGCCGAGACCTCACAGAGTGCCAATGCTGCCTTACATTTAAAAATGGCGCCATTATGTCACTGTGCATGTGCCCGCCTCTCCCAAAATGCTCAAACATGTATGGGCTTGCCCGAGCGGCGGCAGGGCATGCGCGGTTGACATGCTCGCCCGGGCCCGCAGTCATATTTTTTACAGGCGCCGCTGCACTCAAAACGCCCCCTGGGCGGGAGTACGGCACCGCTACACTCGGTAACAGGGCCATAGATAGATTTTTGATCAAGGGAGTGTTCAGCAGCAGGTACTAAGTAAAAAAGTATTTTTAAATAAAACAAATTGCGCTAAATTCATAAAGTCTAGAAAAGGAAAAACTGTGTTGCTCTTAGTAAGCAATCACATCCTTAATTCTATTTTCTCAGATCCTCTTGAAAATTTAACCTGATTTCAGGTTTGCCTTCTCCCAGTTTTTGTCAACGTTGCTCAGTGAGGTTGGCCATTGTCCAGTCTAAGGCCTGGTACACACTGTCAGCTTTTTTTTATTAGTTTCATTTCATGAATGAAAAAAACTTGACAGATCACTGTACTAACACACATAGCCAATCTTACTGGGCAGGTGCAAAGGGAACCATCTTGTGGAGGCTGCATACTCACTGATTTTTTTGTTACCCAGCATACCAGGCAAGAGAAGTGGTACTGTGCATATATACAAAACATACCTTTCAACTTTTGAAGTTGAGAATGAGGAGTATGCAAGGGAGATAATGACCTCTGGCATACATAGCGGATGGACTACAGGAGATAATCGGAGACTGCGGATGGACTACAGAAGATAACCAGAGGCTGCAGATGGCCTACAGGAGATAACCAGAGATTTAGGATGGATTACAGGAGATAACCAGAGACTGCGAATGAACTACAGGAGATAATCAGAGGCTGCGGATGGACTACAGGAGATAATCGAAGACTGCGGATGGACTTCAGGAGATAATCAGAGACTGCGGATGGACTACCCTTATCTTAGGGTCCCTACTCCCCTCTTACATCTTTTACCCCCTACAGATTCTTTTCAGCAGATGGCAGGGCAGTCTGACTGTGGCATGGAGCTGTCATGTACTGATTTTATCTTTTTGGTGCATTTCAGGACACTGAGTGTAGGAATTGGTCCTCTTTTCTTCCCATTCCTTGCAGTACATTGTAAAAAGGCACCCTTATGTCACCGAGCCCAGCTGAAAGGTCAGCGGACCACTCCGCCCCCTGCCCGAGCCGAGATGTCAGTGCACCTCCCCACCTGAGCCGAGATTAGATGTTAGCGAACAGCCCCGTCAAAGCTGAGATGCCAGCGGAGCGGCCCACTTTGCCCCGCCCAAGCCAAGATCTAAGGTGGCCTGGAGAGAGGAGGGGGGAGCATGACAGCAGCAGCAGCTGGATCTACACAGGAGCTTGTCTTGTTCCTGTCCATTGACAATTAGGGACTGGACAGGGACAAGTGCAAAGCTCTCTCCTTTTTTTATAGACATAACTCTGCTCGGGGGGGGTCAGACACCCCAACTCCTCCCCCCTCCTTATCTATGTCCATGCCTGGCAAGAGACTCTTGGCTATAGCCCCCGGAGCCACCCCTTAGCGATGCCACTGGTTATAACTCCTGTAAGGTTTATTTGTGCCCTCCTCGTCAGGAGATTTACCTTCACTTCCTGTCCCATATCCAAAACAGAAAGTGAGAAGAAATCCTTGCACATTAAGAGAATCTTTTGAGGACCCCCAGGTCACTAGAATTAGTGTCCCCATTATAAGATTTCCCCTCTATTACTTTTCTGGGGACAACTCAAAATGTGGGATTTTCTTTTACTTTCAATGATAATGGTAAACAGGACAACTAGAGAGGGTGAATCTCCCCAGACACAGACAGCAATAAAAACTGACAGGGATTGTAATCACTCTCCACTCTAAAAGTTTTGCCTTTAGTTACACTTTAACTCGATAAATTACTTCAGGTATGCTTGGAGCTAATGTGGTTTTCCATTTTGCTGTTAGTACTAAGCAGGAGGCCATCAGTATGTAAAACCCTATGGTCCTATATTGGGGAAGAAATTTAGCTATATCAATACTTACGATAGCTAGGTATGGAAATTAGATAAAAAAAAAAATATTGGATATGTTTTATAGCAAAAAGTATCCATGGAATCCATGCATCCAGCACCCTGCATGTAGATTAGGGGCCGGGCGCATGGATTAGGGGGGCGGCGCTGATATGGATGTGCCACCACTAATTTATCTATAACCACTTCCCACCTGTAGGACGTTATGACATCCTAGTTTTTCATTGGTTATACCGGGACAATGCCTGCAGCTACAGACATCATCCCAGTATCAATATTTTTGGCCAGTGTTATTCTTTCAAATAAAACCGATCCTAGCCGATGGATCACTTTTACATGTGGTGGATGCCTTTCCAGGCTCTCCCGTCCCACCAGAGAGCCCAGGACTGAAGCTAGTGGTTTCACCAGCTTACCATAGAGATGCCAGTGGGCTGGAAGTTCCCTGATTATCTCTATGGTCTAAGAAACCAGGAGCAACAAGGATATTGTCATTCTGGTTTCACCCAGATGTAAACAAGCCATTTACTGGCTTGTGAAAGCATCTGATCAAACCTATCTTGGTTTGATCAGATGCTTTTAAAGGCAGAGGAGAGATCTGGGGTCTAATAGATCCAAGATGTTTTAGTAAAGAGAGCCTGTCGCTGCCAATATTATCACAAGGAATGTTGTTCATCCCTTTTGATAGCAATAAAAGCGCCCCCGCCCCCCCATGCTTGCGCACAAATGCAAACGCATATGTAGGTCCCATACGCATATGGAAATGGTGTTTTCACCACACGTGAGGTATCGCTGCGAATGTCAGTTAACCACTTCAGCCCCGGAAGGATTTACCCCCTTCCTGACCAGAGCACTTTTTACAATTTGGCACTGCGTCGCTTTAACTGCTAATTGCGCGGTCATGCAATGCTGTAACCAAACGAAATTTGCGTCCTTTTCTTCCCACAAATAGAGCTTTCTTTTGATGGTATTTGATCACCTCTGCCGTTTTTATTTTTTGCGCTATACACGGAAAAAGACCGAAAATTTTGAAAAAAAATGATATTTTCTACTTTTTGTTCTAAAAAAAATCCAATAAACTCAATTTTAGTCATACATTTAGGCCAAAATGTATTTGGCCACATGTCTTTGGTAAAAAAAATGTCAATAAGTGTATATTTATTGGTTTGCGCAAAAGTTATAGCGCCTACAAACTAGGGTACATTTTCTGGAATTTACACAGCCTTTAATTTATGACTGCCTATGTCGTTTCTTGAGGTGCTAAAATGGCAGGGCAGTACAAAACCCCCACAAATGACCCCATTTTGGAAAGTAGACACCCCAAGGAAATTGCTGAGAGGCATGTTGAGCCCATTGAATATTCATTTTTTTTGTACCAAGTGATTGAATAATGACAAAAAAAAAAATTACAAAAAGTTGTCACTAAATGATATATTGCTCACACAGGCCATGGGCATATGTGGAATTGCACCCCAAAATACATTTAGCTGCTTCTCCTGAGTATGGGGATACCACATGTGTGGGACTTTTTGGGAGCCTAGCCGCATACGGGGCCCCGAAAACCAATAAACCAATCACTGCCTTCAGGATTTCTAAGGGCGTACATTTTTGATTTTACTCCTCACTACCTATCACAGTTTTGAAGGCCATAAAATGCCCAGATGGCACAAACCCCCCCCAAATGACCCCATTTTGGAAAGTAGACACCCCAAGCTATTTGCTGAGAGGCATGTTGAGTCCATGGAATATTTTATATTTTGACACAAGTTGCGGGAAAGTGACAATTTATTTATTTATTTTTTTTTTTTTTTGCACAAAGTTGTCACTAAATGATATATTGCTCACACAGGTCATGGGCATATGTGGAATTGCACCCCAAAATACATTCTGCTGCTTCTCTTGAGTACGGGGATACCACATGTGTGGGACTTTTTAGGAGCCTAGCCGCGTACGGGACCCCGAAAACCAATCACCGCCTTCAGGATTTCTAAGGGTGTACATTTTTGATTTCACTCTTCACTGCCTATCACAGTTTCGGAGGTCATGGAATGCCCAGGTGGCACAAACCCCCCCCAAATGACCCCATTTTGGAAAGTAGACACCCCAAGCTATTTGCTGAGAGGCATGGTGAGTATTTTGCAGCTCTCATTTGTTTTTGAAAATGAAGAAAGACAAAAAAAAAAATGTTTTTTTTCTTTTTTTAATTTTCAAAACTTTGTGACAAAAAGTGAGGTCTGCAAAATACTCACTATACTGCTCAGCAAATAGTTTTGGGTGTCTACTTTCCAAAATGGGGTCATTTGGGGGGGTTTTGTGCCACCTGGGCATTCCATGGCCTCCGAGACTGTGATAGGCAGTGAAGAGTGAAATCAAAAATTTACGCCCTTAGAAAGCCTGAAGGCGGTGCTTGGTTTTCAGGGTCCCATACGCGGCTAGGCTCCCAAAAAGTCTCACACATGTGGTATCCCCGTACTCAGGAGAAGCAACAGAATGTATTTTGGGGTGTAATTTCACATATTCCCATGGCATGTTTGAGCAATATATAATTTAGTGACAACTTTGTGCAAAAAAAAAAAAAAATTTGTCTCTTTCCCGCAACTTGTGTCACAATATAAAATATTCCATGGACTCGACATGCCTCTCAGCAAATAGCTTGGGGTGTCTACTTTCCAAAATGGGGTCATTTGGGGGGGGGGTTTGAACTGTCCTGGCATTTTATGCACAACATTTAGAAGCTTATGTCACACATCACCCACTCTTCTAACCACTTGAAGACAAAGCCCTTTCTGACACTTTTTGATTACATGAAAAAATTATTTTTTTTTGCAAGAAAATTACTTTGAACCCCCACACATTATATATTTTTTTAAAGCAAATGCCCTACAGATTAAAATGGTGGGTGTTTAATTTTTTTTTTTCACACAGTATTTGCGCAGCGATTTTTCAAACGCATTTTTTGGGGAAAAAACACACTTTTTTACATTTTAATGCACTAAAACACACTATATTGCCCAAATTAGGGTTGTCCCGATACCACTTTTTTAGGACCGAGTACAAGTACCGATACTTTCTTTCAAGTACTCGCCGATACCGATTACCGATACTTTTTTTTTAAATGTCACGTGACAGTGTTTTTTGGTTTTATTTTATTTATTTTTTTTTTTTAACAGTGCTTGCTTTTTTTTTTTGGGGGGGGGGGGGGGGGGGTGAACAGTGTATGTGTGTGTTTTTTTTTTTTTTTTTATTTACAACTTTTATTTTTTACAATAATATTTTTTTTTAATTCTTTATTGTTTTTTTTTTTTTGTTTTTTTTTAATCAGCCTTTTTGGGGGGCTTTGGTGAGATATCAGGGGTCTTAACAGACCTCTGATATCTCCCCCTTGAGACAGAGAAAGAGACAGAGGATAGAGATTCCCCAGTCCCTTTCTCTGCAGCCTCAGCTGCACTGAGAATGAATGGAGAGAAGACAGCTGCTCCTCTCCATTCATAAACTGACACATCGTAATCACAGGAGATTACAATGTTTCAGTTATTGTGAATGGACAGAGTCAGCTGACTCTATCCATACACAAAGGAAGGAGGAGGGGGACTGAGGAACGGAGGGGGAGAACGGAGGGAGACAGATAAGGAGAGCAGAACGGAGGGAGACAGATAAGGAGAGCAGAACGGAGGGAGACAGATAAGGAGAGCAGAGCGGAGGGGACAGATAAGGAGAGCAGAACGGAGGGAGACAGATAAGGAGAGCAGAACGGAGGGAGACAGATAAGGAGAGCAGAACGGAGGGGGACAGCGGAGAGGCACAGAGGAAAGGAGGGGGCACGGAGGAGGATGCAGTGACAGTCAGCGGTGAGCGATCACCGCTGTATGTCACTAAAGCTGCTGAAAGCCGCTGGGGGAGAAGCTTGTAACTCCCCCACGCGCCGATCACAGCTGACTTCCAGGTATCGGGGGAAGCATCGGGAGCATTTGCCCGAGTACAAGTACTTGGGCAAATGCTCGGTATCGGTGCCGATACCGATACTAGTATCGGTATCGGGACAACCCTAGCCCAAATGTTTGATGAAATAAAAAAGATGATCTTAGGCCGAGTACATGGATACCAAACATGACATGCTTTACAATTGCGCACAAACGTGCAGTGGCAACAAAATAAATACATTTTTAAAAGCCTTTAAAAGCCTTTACAGGTTACCACTTTAGATTTACAGAGGAGGTCTACTGCTAAAATTACTGCCCTCGATCTGACCGTCGCGGTGATACCTCACATGCATGGTGCAATTGCTGTTTACATTTGACGCCAGACCGACGCTTGCGTTCGCCTTAGCGCGAGAGCAGGGGGGACAGGGGTGCTTTTTTTTTTTTTTTTTTTTTTTTTTTTTTTTTTCTTTATTATTTTTTTGCTTTTTTATCTTATCTTAAAACTGTTCCTTTCATTTTTTTTTTTTTTTTTAATCATTTTTATTGTTATCTCAGGGAATGTAAATATCCCCTATGATAGCAATAGGTAGTGACAGGTACTCTTTTTTGAAAAAATTGGGGTCTATTAGACCCTAGATTTCTCCTCTGCCCTCAAAGCATCTGACCACACCAAGATCGGTTTGATAAAATGCTTCCCCAATTTCCCAATGGCGCTATTTACATCCGGCGAAATCTAAGTCATAAAATGCTCGTAGCTTCCGGTTTCTTAGGCCATAGAGATGTTTGGAGCCACTCTGGTCTCTGATCAGCTCTATGGTCAGCTGGCTGAATCACCGGCTGCATTCTCAGGTTCCCTGTTGAGACAGGAGAGCCAGAGAAAAACACGGAAGACGGTGGGGGGGGGGGGGGGGCATTCTCTCCCACTGCTTGTAAAAGCAGTCTAGAGGCTAATTAGCCCCTAAGATTGCTTTTACATGAAAGCCGACCGCAGGGCTGAAAAGAATGTGATACCAAGATGATACCTAAACCTGCAAGCATCATTCTGGTATAACCACTCAAAGTCGTGAATGCTGTACCTGAAGACAAAAAAATGGTTAACAATAAAGCACAGTAAACGGTAAAGTACCTGTAAAGCAAACATGATAAAACATAATAACAATAAAACATTGCAGAATAGAATACAGTAAAAAAGAGCAGAACAATAGAGAGAATAGAGAGAAAGAGAATAGAGAGAGAACAATAAAACGACAACTATTATTTTTTATTTTATATTTTTGTTTGTGTTTTTTTTTTTTTTTACACTTTTTTTGTAACTGTAACTTTTATAACTGTAACCGGTTCCAGGTTCGGGTCTCTCAAAATGCGATGGCATCTTGGGAGACCCTGTGAAAGTGTGTCCTAGTCTGTGCAATGCTGTACCCTACGCTAATACTCAACTAGTGAATGGTAGCGTTCAAAACATTCACCAATGCAAAGACCAGGATTGTCAGGACAGGAGGGACAATAATAGCGGGTGTCACGCCTATATCCGCGCTTGCTGCAGACACAACATCTTTTTTGGGGGGGTTCGTTGGGTAGGGGTACTCAGGAGGACATAAAAATGCCTCTCATGCAGCCGACTGCATTTGGTTGGGGATGTGAATGGGGGAAGTACGGGCGCTGCAGAAGTGGTGGGTTCCCAATTAGGATTGGCGAATGCAGCAGGAAGGGCATTATGGGCACGACGGGCCTGTGTTTGTCTTCTTGGTGGCAGCGGGACACTATTTGTGCTTGCCACCTCACCAGCTTGAACTGCACTTATGGGACTCGCCACGTCATCAAGTGGTACTGCAGTGCTGGTTTGACTACGACCGGGGTGTACTAGGCCGCTGGCGCTTGCCAGTTCACCAAAACGCTACCAAAAAAACTGTTAACGATCGCAGGGATCAGGCCTGACTCTGCGAACGCTGCAGTTATGCGTTTAGTGTTTTGTAAGTGACAGTGATCGATCGATACTGCACTTGGGTGGGCTGGGCTGGGCCGGGCGGAGGGGCAAAACACAGGTGCTAGCAGGTATCTGGGCTGATCCCACTAACACTGCGTTTTTGGGAACCCTAAACTGCTGGGGACGCCAGTATAGATCTGATCAGATCAGATATTGATCAGTTCAGATACTATACCACTAAGGGAGGTGTACGGTGCGTGCGTGGGTGTTAGCGCTACTGGCACTAACCTGACGCTGCCTGGGGCTGGTGCTTGCCAGTTCACCAAAACGCTACCAAAAAAACTGTTAGCGATTGCAGGGATCAGGCCTGACTCTGCGAACGGTGCAGTTATGCGTTTAGTGTTTTGTAAGTGACAGTGATCGATCGATACTGCACTTGGGTGGGCTGGGCTGGGCCGGGCGGAGGGGCAAAACGCAGGTGCTAGCAGGTATCTGGGCTGATCCCGCTAACACTGCGTTTTTGGGAATCCTAAACTGCTGGGGATGCTAGTATAGATCTGATCGGATCAGATATTGATGCGTTCAGATACTATACCACTAAGGGAGGTGTACGGTGCGTGGGTGTTAGCGCTACTGGCACTAACCTGACGCTGCCTGGGGCTGGTGCTTGCCATTTCACCAAAACGCTACCAAAAAAACTGTTAGCGATCGCAGGGATCAGGCCTGACTCTGCGAACGCTGCAGTTATGCGTTTAGTGTTTTGTAAGTGACAGTGATCGATCGATACTGCACTTGGGTGGGCTGGGCTGAGCCGGGCGGAGGAGCAAAATGCAGGTGCTAGCAGGTATCTGGGCTGATCCCGCTAACACTGCGTTTTTGGGAACCCTAAACTGCTGGGGACGCTAGTATAGATCTGATCGGATCAGATATTGATCTGTACAGATACTATACCACTAAGGGAGGCGTATGCTGCGTGCGTGGGTGTTAGCGGTACTGGCGCTAATCTGACGCTGCCTGGGGCGACGCATATCACCGCCGGGCGATCAGGGGGCTAAACCTTTATTCGGTAATAAACGGCGGGTGCCCTGACACTATAAAAAATAAACAAACTAACCAGCGTCACCCGTAACGGTTATACAGTGATCAGTGGTGAAAGGGTTAACTAGGGGGCAATCAAGGGGTTAAAACATTTATTCGGTAGTATATGGGGGTCCCTGTCGCTATAAAACGCTGACGGCAAACCTAAATATTTACCTCACTAACTAGCGTCACCAGCGACACTAATACAGCGATCAGAAAAATGATCGCTTAGCGACACTGGTGACGGGGGGTGATCAAGGGGTTAAAACTTTATTAGAGGGTGTTAGGGGGGTATCCTAGACCTAAAGGGGGCCTAACACTCACTGCCCTAACACTGTAACTGTCACAAACTGACACCAATACAGTAATCAGAAAAAAAAAAAAAAAAACCTGCTTGGTGTCAGTTTGTGACAGGGGGGGGTGATTGGGGGGGGATCGAGGGGCGATCGGGGGGGGGATCGGGGTGTTTTGTGTGCCTGGCATGTTCTACTGTGTGTGTAGTGTGTTGGTGCACTCACATTGCAGTCTTCTCTCCTCGGCCCGGAACGGAAAATACCGAGCCGAGGAGAGATGACATCATTTCCTCTGCCTCTGTGTACAATACAGAGGCAGGGAAATGATCCCATTGGCTGGGAGCGATCGCGAGGGGGGGGCCACGAATGGATGGCCTCCCCCTCCCCACCGATCGCCGTGGGAGATTTGCCGACCGCCGCAGGCACCGGGGGGGGGGGTCCGATCGGACCCCCCACCCGCGGGCAGGCAAGGACGTACCTGTAAGTCCTTTTGCCTGCCCGTGCCATTCTGCCGACGTATATAGTCGTGCGGCGGTCGGCAAGTGGTTAAAACAAAAATTCTAGCACCAGACCTTCTGTGTGAAGCCCCATATACACTATCAGATTTTCTGCTGATTTTTTCCTTCAGATTTACCAAAACCATATAATATGAGGTCAAACCTTAGGAGTTTCAATTTGTATGCAATCAGGCAGGCCCTTGCACTACATGGTTTTGGTAAATCTGAAGACAAAAATCAGCAGAAAATCTGATAGTGTGTATGGGGCTTAACTCTAAACTAGTAACCTGAAGCTTTTAAAGCACAGCCTTTGGAAATTTTTAGGTACCGTAGTTTGGCGCTGTTGCACGGCCGTACACGATTTTAAAGCATAACATGTTAGGCGTCTATTTACTCAGTGTAACTTCATCTTTTATATCTTACCAAAAAAAATGCAAATAGGTATTGTGTTTGTGTGCACTCAAATTCATTAAAATGTATTTTTTCCAAAAAAATTGCATTTGAAGAACTGCCACTCAAATATCGTGTGACATAAAAACACCATTTTTTTTTCCTCTAGGGCCTCTGCTTAAAAATATATAATGTTTGGAAGTTCTATGTAATTTTCTAACAAAAAAAAAAAAAAGATTTTTAATGTCAGAATTGGCCTGGGTGGCAAGTGGTTAATAATACTGTAAGTACAGAAAAATATCTGTTAAGCTGCCAGAAATCCAATGTGCTTCTGACTTCTTGCAGTGAGCTGACCCAAAGGAACAGCAAGAATACTGTTAAGACCTGTGGAATCTGTGCCAATAAAAAGCAAGCACAGGAGAAAGGACTATTCTGCAGGATTACCTGGAGGCTATTTTCATTGCCCTGTGGAAGTCGCCATCTTGCTAGAGGCTTAGTGCTTTGCTTCTTCATGTCTGAGTTACCCCTTTGATGATTGGTTATCAGAGGTTTCTAAGCATCTCTGTATCCAGTTCACTGCACAGTTTTTCTGATCATTTGTAGTTTGCTTTGGCTGTAGTTGTACTAATTTACTTCAGTTCAGTATAGGCTTATCAGAACTGAAAATGTGTTTAAATCAATTTGGTCATGTCGAAGGGTACGCCTCTATATATAATATTAATTGTCTCTGGCAGGTACTGAAGTGCTGCCCAATTCCAAAGAACAGACAGTCTGATCTGATGCAAGGCAGTCACCTTATGTTACACCAGCATTGTCCAGCTGGCAAGCCTTTTGGCTCCCAAACGTGATCTGCAAATCAGTCTCTGTTACAGGGAAATTTTCAAGGGATTACATCTGACCTTATAAACATGTTTCACTCATATGTTTATCATTTATATTTCTGTTTCTATTAAAAAGAGACTTCCCCTCCCTTGCTTACTTCCCAAGTGCTTTCCTGTCTGTGCTTGGCAGGAGGCTGTCATGAAGCACTATTTCCTTCTATATAGCTTAAGTTGTTTTATGTTATTAAGTGCAGTTTGGTCCCCATTGATTAATGATGGATTTATCTGACTCAGCCTCTGCTGTGGATCTTCAAGCATGTGTAGACAAATGGTGACTGTGAAAACGGCAGAAGGCTGCTATACAAAATCTTTGGGGAGTAACCGCTTTCTCTGTAAAATATTAGAATGACCCAGATAGAAAATGTGTTTCTCCTGAGGTCTTGAAAAAAGAAGATACCCAATTGGTGATGCAGAATAAAACTGTAAAAATTTTCCCGCGTAAATAGTATATTGCAGAATTAAAAATTATCTCAGAGTTTAATGTAGCACTAGAAAAATCCTCCTGCTTATCCAAAAATCAGTTTTCTCTTTCTAAAAGCAAAATTTTACATTGCCTCCATTATAAAAAAAACTTACAAAGAGACTAGGAGAACTTATTGGATACACTCTTAGGATATCCTAATCCAAGTATAAAAGCTATGTCTACCCTATATAATTTTCTCAGGCAATCACTGGACAACTCTGCCACAACAACTGGTCTAATTAAATGGACCAAGGATTTCCCTCACCTATTTATTGACACTCTAATAACATTGTGTTTGTCTTTGGGCACGATCAGAGTTAAAAGGTACTGTGAAAAGATGCTGAGGCTCTTCCACCATTCTTGCATATGTCCACATTGCTCTCACCTTATGAGCCTAAGCTCTCCATCTTGCTGCCCAAAGTTTGGTCACCCAGATGCAGATTTTGCTCCATGCTTTCTGGTCTTGCCCCAGGGTTAAATGTTTTTGGCACTCGGTGCCTTGTACCACCATGTCTTTAGTAAACTAGTTACCTCTGACCCCTGAATGGACTTTTTGGCCTAACTGATGTCCAGGTACTAGGATCTCAAGAGGCTGCAAACAACTCCACACAATTATATCCCTTACAGCAGGGAAACCCATTCTCAATAAGTCGATCTATCCGGAACCCCTCTATTTCTTTGTTTATAGCTAAACTATCTTATGCTTTTCACATTGGACTGGGCGGAGGCCTCCTTAGGCAAAGAATCATGGGTCAAAAATGTTTTTGACCTTTGGGAATCCTTTGTCCAAACCTTACTTGTTGGTATGCAACAGTCTATAATGAAGTGTTTCCAATATACCCAGTGGTATCAAACTAGATTGCTAATTAATGACCCTCCAATTGATTTTGTATCCTCCACTTGATTAGAAATAGCTGTTAAAACCTGGTAGTTAGGACATCCCCTTTCCATCTCCACCTATCAATTTTTTTATCAACCGCTGTCGATCCTGGAGCTCACTGTGACTCCTTTCTTGGCCCTATTCTACTAGTTTGTTTATTGTCATTTTCAATTCTTTCTTCTACCAAATGTTGCGGCCCCTGACATTGTTAAATGTGTTCTCACCTAAAATACAAATTTTAAAAATATCTCAGAGTTTCTTATTGCTGTCTGAAGTTACAGTTGTATTAGTTAAAGCCTGTACTAAGGAAAATATGTCCCACCTCCTTACCTTACATTGCTAGTCAGTGGAGAGATGCCTCCTTACACTGGCAGTCACCCTCAGTGGGGGAAGAGTGGGGAAAAAAGGTAAGTGTATGTAGGTGGTGGGGGTCATCATTAAATTGAGCCCTTGCATGGGAAAAGCACAGATTTGGTTTAAAGTTAACCTGATAAAACATGTTCTTTATTACTGACCTCCTGAAAGTTTTTAGTGCCCAGCTGCCCAGATTGTCAGGAATCAATACTTCTAAAAGTACAGTATATGTCAGTATGCAATATGACCACAGAGGAGGATATAAATGGCAACAGTGTGGAATGGGTGAGTATCATTTGGAAACAAAAATCTTCATACAAGACGGGGATAGAGCGATAATTTATGTAAAATAGAAATAATGCTAGAGTTCAGCTTTAAAGTGTTAAAAAATACACTTTAAAAACTGAAGGGTTGGTATCATTTGCATGATACTGAATGAAAGGTATGTTGAAAACTCAACAGGTAAAGGCCCATAAACACGATAAAAAGATCGGAAGAAAAATTTCGCACAACGAACGATCAGCCGATTATCTGATCTTTAGTATAGTGCTCTCGACAGCCGATTCTGACTTTTCAGATGACAAAAACTGAAGGTGCAGGCAAGAAGATTTTTATCGTAAGTAAACACAATGTCTGATTTTCGTTTACTGTGTACAGTAATTGTACAGAAATAATCTAAAAGAAAAAAATGTGCATGCTCAGAAGCATAGAACAATCTCAATGAACTACCATGGTGCTTTGGAGAGCTGTGGTAGTGCATTGATTCTTCCTGTCAGTGTATCTGCTTGCCTGTACGAGATGTACGGACACACATATACACTGACAGCAGTGCACAACCAGCAATGCTTTACAGGCTCCAAAATAAATGCAATTTTTTTACCTGCAAAAAAAAAAAAACATTTTCATTTTTTTAAAGTGAACATATTCTTTAAGACTTTTACCATAACTTATAGAAAAAAAATAAACAGATGAAAACAGATAATTTCTCAGACTAGCATGTTCATGTTGTTTATTATAGCAGCAAAATTTAAATTAACATACTAGTTTTACTTTTACTTCTGTTGAGGCCAATAGGTAAAATATTTGCAGCACTGAAACCATCTGAAATGTGATGGGTCCTGGATCATTTGAGAATGGGAGGTCATCAAAATAAAAGACTACAGGCAGCTGTCTACTTGAGGGTCATGGGTGCTTGTCTTATATTTTATAAAAGTTCCTATATGTTTGAAGCTATGGCTTAATAAACAAAAAGCCCAAGCCTAATTATGTTTATGGGTAAACATACTCTACTACTCAGAGAAATGTGTTTAGCTTGGGTCCCAGAATCAAACAAATAGCTCCAGAAGATGGATATGATGTTAGAATGACTTTGGAGAAGATACCGGAAAAGGCCGGGTTGGACTAAAGATTTTTTTTCCTGGAAAAGATCAGATATACAGTGTATAACTAAAATCCGTGGAGAGTTGGGAGAGAGGTGCCTAGTTGGAGAGCTATATGAAAGACTTTCTGAGATGAAGAGCTGCATGGACTGGTTGCATGCAGATTGCCCTAATGGAGGTGGAGCTGTATCTAACCATGCAATAGTGTGATCTTTTAATGTACTAGGTTTAAAGACTGCAGCAAGTTTAGTTACAAAATTGGAAAAGTTAAGGGTACCAATATCGACTGGGTTTCTCTAGGTGTGTTTTCCATAGCAATGATTACTGTGGTGATCTAATTTGTGTGTAAATACTTTTATTGATTTTTTAATTCTAACATTATAAGCCTTTGTATAAGTGTCGTGATTTTTTTTGCCAATGTTTGGCCCTAAACCTTATAGAGTATATTTTTGCTGGATACAACAGTTTTAGTTTGGGCTCTTTCCAGATTTTAATGGAAATGGATCCTTGTGAAAACATTCAGGCAGGTGCATGCAACATGATTGTTGATCTCCTTCTGACCTGCTTCAAGCTAGTTTTCGTTCCTATAGACTTGTATTAAGAAAGAAGCATTTTTTTTCATTTCTATGTGTTTATTGAATTTTTCAAGGTTTAAGGGCAGTACATTAGACAGCTGTGTCAGTACACCTAACTTTAAGTTCCTGAAGACGCAAAATGCATTGAGGGGTGGAGCTGTTGACGCCACTTCTGGGTCTGTTGCCTATGTCATTTCCGGATCAGTGGAAGGCACGCCGGATCTGGAATCGTGAGTGGTAGTGTGGGACTTTTCTCTACAAACAGTCAAGGTGTGTGTGTCAGTGCTGGTTTACTTTTATGTACTGCACATGTGAGTGCACACAGTTTTTATTCTTTTTCTAATGCTCAATAAAACATACTACACTATATATGTCCTCTCCTGCTGTTTTCTATTTGGATCACTTAACCCTGGCAATTGAGAGCGCTTAGGAGAAGATTCTGTTCCTATCCCCCCATGGTTTGGATCTGGGTTTTGCATAGCCTGATGGTCACTTTGTTCTGGTGAGTGCGGAGTGTATATGCACATGGTGGAGTGGAGCACTTTAAAAGAAGTTCTGGGCACTTAGCAGAATCAACTACCAGTTGTTTGGACTTTTATGTTTTTATATGTTATACATTTGTACAGTATATGGTTTGTATATGAATTAATGTGGTTAAGGTAGTGCCTACTTTCGCTATTTGTATACCAAATTTCATTCTGCACAGGGGCCTCTTGTTGACTTTGTCCACCACTTGTAACCAGGACAACCACCCCACAGCAGATATCCATTTAATTAAACTGACTTTTCATCAACCTAATTATGTATCAAGGTGACAACTGAAACATGGCTTTTCCTCCACTTGTATACAGGACATAGAGAGGGATGATGAATTGTTGCTACTTCACTTCCAAAGAATAACTAACAAATATCTTTACTGGATATATTGTCTGTAGCTGGTCAAAATCCTTGATATACATAATCCATGCCATAAACTAATCTTGAAAAAGCTAAGCACAATCAGTTTTACAAGTCATCTAAGTTTTCAGTGAGGTATTTTTTAAATAATTTGCAACATCAGCATTTTAATATTGCATGATTCATGCATGTAAATGCTGCAAGACCCATGGATACTTGTGTAATGTTTCTCTATCAGCTGGCCAGTGTTTAAGGGTCCTTTGTACTGCATTCATCTGGAATGATTTCAAGTGAAACGAAAAAAAAAAAAAGTAGTATCTATGATGATTACAGAAGGGCTGGTAGTGTTTATAGGTTAATATTGGCTGTTTATTCTTAATCATTTCTGTTTTAAGTAAAACTCATAAAAATTAATTGCTGTCTAGAAACAGTTTGATTAAAAGGTTGGAAATGTTTTTCATTTTATGAGTACCAGTTGGCAGTGTATTATTGAAGTTAAGCAAGTTGATCCAAAATCTGAACTGTCTCGTATTGCTATAGCAGGATATTGATAATAGTCTTGAGCCATATATAATAAACTTGGCCTCCTTCCAAAACACCAGCCTAGCGTAGAGAATCAGGCACCTTTGCACCCCACTGTCTAGAGCAGCCTTTCTCAACCTTTTCAACACAGAAGAACCCTTGAAATACCTTTCTGGTCTCAGAGAACCCCAGCTAACAATTTCTATATTCTGAACTCATGATACATTAGTGTGATGGTCAGTGGGAAGAATGATACTTAGGCCTAGTACACACTGTGAGCTTTTTTTCCTTCAACCCAAAAAAAAAAAAAAATGGGGAACTTGAAGGGCACTCACTGTACTAACTATGCAAAGTGATCTCCCCACTGAGCTATTGTGTTCTGATGGCCCAAAACACCATGCCACTCCCTCCCCTGCTAGAACCCGCCTCTCAGCGCCCACGGCTATTGGTTGCCAGGGATGGGATCAATGGGCAAACAAACCTGTCTGCCTCCAAATGACTAGCTACAGTGCTGTGTCCTACAAATCAAGTCATTGATTTTGATTTGAAGCACTTGTGCAAGGAGAACTAAACATTCAAAATATTACCTGATGGGGGTACTTGAGGACTTAGTTAAGGAACCACTGCTGTAAATACATGAGTACATTTATTAATTACACAAAAATAAAGGTGTTTTACTGAATAAAATTGTGAGGCAGTTGATCGCTTTACAATGAAACAGACTGGGAATTGCCTTACTACATCATCGTGTTCACTACCACTAGCGGTCCGAACAGCTAGAATGCCACCGGTTGTATGTGCAGAATTTTTATGGTTTGATGTATGTAGTTTACCGAGTGGTATGAGGACTATTTAAAGGTAAGTGGGTTTAATTTTTTTTACATATGAACACAAACACAATAGTGACCACCAGGGCTAATTGTAAGTGTATGGAACTGTCCCCCCTGAAAGGGGTCTGGGCCCCATCAGTTCAACAGGGGGGCCTGGGCAGCTTTATGGTGCAAGCAGTTTCAAGCCCAGCGTTTTATTTATTTACTCAATACAGTTTTATCATTTTGCTTTAACAGGAATGTTTTAAATTGTGTTTGTGTCTGCTAATAAGGATTTTAGTATATTTTTAGCAAAAATATTGTTTTGATAAACATTTGTGCAACTATCGCAGGACCTAAAAAATCAGTAGAACCTTTTTTTAATTTTACATATGCCATTAGAAAATCTATGGTTTGGAGGGACTGATGCCGCGTACATACGGGCGGACTTTTCGACCGGACTGGTCCGACGGACGTTCCAACGGACTTTTGACAGACTTCCAACGGACTTTTGAACGAACGGACTTGCCTACACACGATCACACCAAAGTCCGACGGATTTGTACGTGATGACGTACGACCGTATTAAAATAAGGAAGTTGATAGCTAGTAGCCACCCTAGCGTGGGTTCTTGTTCGTCGGACTAGCATACAGACAAGTGGATTTTTCGACCGGACTCAAGTCCATCGGAAAGATTTGAAGCATGTTTCAAATCTAAAGTCTGTCAGATTTTCGACTGGAAAAGTCTGCTAAAGGTCCGATGAAGCCCACACACGATCGGATTGTCCGCCGGACCAGTCCGGTCGAAAAGTCTGCTCGTGTGTACACGGCATGAAAGGTAAGAGAAAAAAAAACAGGGAAAAATTGCAAAAATTGTCTGGCCGTCTGAATTTAAATGTAGAGAGCAGGACCTGGCAGCAAAAGGATTAAAAGGTAGGAATAGTACTGCAATTTGCAAAGTACATACAGCATACATCTGCACTGTGATCATCATGATAATAATGCTTAGCTTATAGCAGAGTGAGATGCTTCCTTTTAAGACCCCTTTCACTCTGAAGCGCTGCTAAAACAGCCGCTAAAGCGCCGGTCGTTTTTGCAATGCTTTAAGTGTGTTTTAGCGGCGCTTTTTTCGGGCGCTAGAGGGTCGCTTTTTTTAAGGTCATGTGACAACTAAGCGCTTTTAAGGTGCTTTGGAAGCACTGCCCATTCATTTCAATGGGCTGGGGCATGTTTGGAGCACTTTTTACAGCGCTCCGAACATGCCCCCAAAGATGCTGCTTGCAGGACTTTTTCTACCGCTCCACAAGCACACCACCCCAGTGCGAAAGCACCCATTCAAATGAATGGGAGGCAGTTTTCAGGCGCTATTTTTAGCGCTAAAATACCTGAAAACTGCCTCAGTGTGAAAGGGGTCTTAGAGATTTTCTAATAATTACTGGAGTGCATGCAGCAGCTGATTTTGAAGCGGTAGGAAACCACGGCTTTAAAAAAAAATAAAAAATCCCCTGAAAGGCAAATACTTACAGACAGAATATGCAGTAAAAATCACACCTTTTAACCACTTAAAGACCAGCCTCGTTTTGGATTTTAGGTGTTTACAAGTTTAAAACAGGTTTTTTTGCTAGAAAATTACTTAGAACCCCCAAACATTATATATTGTTTTTTTTCTAACATCCTAGAGAATACAATAGCGGTCATTGCAATACTTTTTTTTTGCACCGTATTTGCGCAGCGGTCTTCTAAGCGCACTTTTTTTGGAAAAAATTCACTTTTTTGAAAAAAAAAATAAGACAACAGTAAAGTTAGCCCAATTTTTTTTTATATTGTGAAATATAATGTTACGCCAAGTAAATTGATACCCAACATGTCACGCTTCAAAATTGCGCCCGCTCGTGGAATAGCGTCAAACTTTTACCCTTAAAAATCTCCATAGGCGACGTTTAAAAAATTCTACAGATTGCATGTTTTGCGTTACAGAGGAGGTCTAGGGCTAGAATTATTGCTCTCACTCTACCGGTCGCGGCGATACCTCACATGTGTGGTTTGACCACCGTTTTCATATGCGGGCGCTACTCATGTATGCGTTCGCTTCTGCGTGCGAGCTCGTCGGGACAGGGCGCTTTAAAAATTTTTTTTT
Organism: Aquarana catesbeiana; assembly: GCF_042186555.1. Classification (NCBI taxonomy): domain Eukaryota; kingdom Metazoa; phylum Chordata; class Amphibia; order Anura; family Ranidae; genus Aquarana; species Aquarana catesbeiana. Next base: position 378,883,614 of record NC_133326.1, on the reverse strand, counting down.
TTTTTTTTTATTATTTATTTTATTTTACTTTATTTATTTTTTCACTGTTTTTTAAAAAAAAAAAAATTTGGATCACTTTTATTCCTATTACAAGGAATGTAAACATCCCTTGTAATAGAAAAAAGCATGACAGGTCCTCTTAAATATGAGATCTGGGGTCAAAAAGTCCTCAGATCTCATATTTAGACTAAAATGCAAAAAAAAAAAAAAAAAAAAAAAAAAAAGTCGTTTAAAAAAATGACACTAAAAAAATTTGTGCCTTTAAGAGAGTGGGCGGAGCCGTCGTAATGACGTCGCTCCGGCCGTCACATGGTATGGAGACGGGTAGGCGCCATCTTGGCCTCACTTGTCTCCATACCTCAGCAGGGAAAGGACCCGATCGCCTCCGCCGCTACCGACGGCTCCGGTAAGCGGCGGAGGGTGCGGGAGAGCGGCGGGAGGGGGGGTGGCACCTCTCCCGCCGCCGATAACGGTGATCTCGCGGCGAACCCGCCGCTGAGACCACCATTATCGTGTACAGAATCGCTCACTGAAAAGATGGATATCTCGGTTGTGGCAGCAGCTGCTGCCGTTACCGAGATATCCATCTTCAAAAAAATGACGTATATATACAGTGAGCGGGGCTGAAATGGTAAAAATGGTACAACTGTTAAATGTAGTCAAAACATAGCCAGGGTTCAGTAGCCAAATTGGGTTCTCAGAACAAGCCAGGAAATCAGGGAGCCAGAGATCAGTGTAGTCAGAGGCAGCAGACAGGATCAGGAACCAGAAGGGACGTCAGCCAGGCAAGTCTTTAACAGGAACACAGCAGAGAGTCTCTAGATATGTTTGACCAAGGCAAAGGCAATTGATGAAATGAACCAGGCAGTTTAAATAGCCAGGAGGGTCTGGCTGTGGGCTTGACTGACGAGCAGGAGATGATCAACAGGTGAGCCACTGTGGAACGATGAGTTCTGGCAATTAACCTGTAATTAAAACTGTAATTAAAGCTGAGCAACCTGAGCACAGAGAAGGAAGGACTGAGAGCCCAGCCCTGACATGATCACATTCCCCCTGTTCTCAGCTGCATAAGAGCTGGTGGGAGAAGAAGCAGCAGCACACTGAGCTTGCCAGTGAATGGCTTTGCAGTCTGATCATTGGAGGAGAGTACAGCTAGAGAACTGACCGCAGTGTGCTCTCCTGCTTAGTGTGGTCAGTTTTTAATAGGAAAGCAAGGGGACTAACAGGAACACAAAGGAAGCAATACAAAGAGAACAGGATACTTTCTCATACAAGTACATGGTACAGCAGTCACATATCAGAAATATGAAGTGTTGGGGTAACAAACACTTTAGGTCAAAAGTTGTTATTAGATGTAGATATAAAAGAGGTCTGTTGTCATCTGAAAACAGTATTCCTTTTGGATAATCAAATTTACAGCATGTTCGAGAATGATAAATATCACTTGAAGACAAAGCTACATTTTCTTCCTTTTTTTGTATACCATGTGTGGGGGGGTGCTGTCAGGTGGGCTGTATAGGGCCTCATGATTTCTAACAGTCCTGGTGACCACTTCTATTCACAGCAAGAGTATGGGATTTGAAAACACACCGGCAAGCTGAATAGTTTCTCATGGTTTTAAAATAGTGATCAAAATTAAAACCACAATGCAACAAGAAAAGTTATAAAGAAGTAAAGAAGCAGCAATTGTTGCATTTTTATGGTTTTTATTCTAGGTATACTAGATTGTAAAATTCTGAGGCTTTTAGCTGAGGCTGATGTGTATGCTTCACTCTACACTGCAAATGTTTTATAACTGTGTAAATATGGCTACTGAAGAACAGTAATAGGCATAGGCATGCGCAGATGGTGTGTCAGGTGTGCCTGGGCACACCCTAATCACTAAGCGCATTGCCAATACCCCCTTCCTTGTTGGGCCCCCAGCACTGCACTGCTGCAGCTTCCCTCCTCTCCTCTCCCCCGGCTGCTGCGGGGGAGAGGAGAGGAGGGGATAAGGGGCTAGGAAATAGTTTATTTTCTAAATGAACACAGTGAACACACTTACTCATTGTGTTTACAATGCTTCAGTTTGCGAATGAACAAGAAGCAACTCAGCACAGAGCACTTCCCATTTATTCACTGCCCCGTGCAGCTGAGGCTGCAGAGAAAGTCATGTGTTTGAGATTTGGGGTGCACACCCTAATGCAATAGGCTGCGCACACCCAGTAGTGGCCGGTGTTTTTTTGGGGGGTGGGTGGCAAAAAATGCACCCACTGCCACCCTACCACCCCCCCGGTCGGTCGGATTACCCACACAAATATTCATTCACTATTGTCACACAACTGGGTGGGCTCGGGCACTGTGCCCTTTTTTAAAGCCTATTAGATCCTCAGGCTCTAATCACGTGCTTAAAAAAAAAAGCTCCCATTGGAAACCATGTGTCTGGTGCCCTGCATGTAGATTAGGGGGCGGACGCATGGATAGGGGCGGACGCATGGATAGGGGGGGCGGCGCCCCTGTGCCCTGCATTACAGGCTGCCACTTCAGACACCTATGGTAATGGGCCACCTCAACATGAAAGTCCCAGAAGATAAAAAAACAAGCAGGGCAAAACCTGGTCAAATGTTAGACTATAACATAATGTATTGTCTTTGTACTTAGTACTATAAATGGAGATTACCTTGAATATCCCTGTCAGCAAAACATGAGATTGTAAAACTGATTAGGTAAAATACACTTTGAAAGGCACGTTCTCATTTTTGTTGTTTCATGTTTAAGCGTGATTCATTGTGAGAGAACTATCCATAAAAAGATAAGATAACATGTCACCTTTATAAATTTCAGGTAACTGGAGTTCTGAAGTATCTATACCAGGGGTAGGCAACCCCCGGCACGAAAAGCCTCTTTTGCCACCACGTGACTCCTTCCCCAACAGCAGATCAGTGCAGCAAAGTGTCAGTGAGACGCTAATGCATTCCAATCTCACAATTCCCCATGCCGCACCTGCACTGGGGGGGGGGGGAGGCACCGTGCCCCCACACATTGTAAGCAATGGGAAACATTGTTTGGTTATCTAACTTTGTTGTAGCTGCGATTGTCAACTTTTGTGATTTGGAAGAGATTGGGTGCAGTTCTGCTAGGAGGGCGGTCCCTGTTTCCAGGAGGAGGAGGAGGACACTGCCAAAGCCAATCACAGTCCTGCTAGCCCCACCCACCATCTGGAGGAAGATGTCTCGCTTAGTTGCCACTACCAATCTCCGAAAGAAGGGATTTCACTGTGATTGAGAAAACCACAATCAGGTGACAGTTTGCGGAATTACTGTTGAGCTTCTGGGAACTTTGTTGAAGAAAAATATATATATATATATATATATATATATATATATATATATATATATATATATATATATATACAGTTGTGCTCATAAGTTTACACACCCTTTCAGAGAATATGAATGAACACAAAAACTTTTCTCTCACTCATGGTTAGTGTTTGGCTGAAGCCATTTCTTATCAATCAACTGTGTTTATTCTTTTTGAATCATAATGGCAAAAGAAACACCCCAAATGACCCTGATCAAAAGTTTACTTACCCCAGTTATTAATACCGTGTATTGCCCCCTTTAACATCAATAACAGCTTGATGTCTTTTGTGGTATTTGTGGATGAGGCTCTTTATCTCCCCAGAGTGGCTCAATGATATTGAGGTCAGGAGACTGAGATGGCCACTCCAGAACCTTCACTTTATTCTGCTGAAGCCAATGACAGGTCGACCTTGCCTTGTGTTTTGGATCGTTGTCATGTTCAAGGACATCCCATGCGCAGCTTCCTGGCTGATGAATGCAAATGTTCCTCCAGTATTTTTTGATAAGATACTGCATTCACCTTGCCATCAATTTTGACCAAATTTCCTGTGCCTTTGTAGCTCACACATCCCCAAAACATCAGCGATCCACCTCCGTGTTTCACAGTAGAAATTGAGTACCTTTCATCATAGGCCTTGTTGACTCCTGTCCGAATGTAGCGTTTATGGTTGTGGCCAAAAAGCTCAATTTTGGTCTCATCACTCCAAATGACTTTGTGACAGAAGGTTTGAGGCTTGTTTGGCATATTATAAGCAGGATACTTTGTGGCATTTGCTTAGTAATGGCTTTCTTCTGGCAACTCGACCATGCAGCCCATCTTTCTTCAAGTGCCTCCATTTTGTGCATCTTGAAACAGCCACATTACATGTTTTTAAAGAGTCCTGTATTTAACCTGAAGTTATTTGTGGGTTTTTCTTTGCATCCCAAACAATTTTCCTGGTAGTTGTGGCTGAAATTTTAGTTGGTCTACCTGACCGTGGTTTGGTTTCAACAGAACCCCTTATTTTCTCAATTCCTTGGATATCTTTTATACAGTTCAACTACCTTTTCCCGCAGATCCTTTGACAACTTGTGTGCATGTTATCAGGCCAAAATCACCAGGGTATGTAAACTTTTGATCAGGGTCATTTGGGTAGTTTCTGTTGCCATTATGGTTTAAAAAGAGTAAACACAATTGCTTGATAATAAATGGCTTCAGCCAAACACTAATAATGAGAAGAAATATTTTTGTGTTATTCACTGAAAAATGGGCAAGAAATCATAAATTCCGCCCCAGGGTATGTAGACTTATGAGCACAACTGTGTATATGTGTGTGTGTGTGATTGATTTTATATATATATATATATATATATATATATATATATATATTCTGTGTGTATGTGTATGTGTCATTTACTACTGCCCCCTCAGCTCTACATCATCTACTACTACCAACCTCTACATCACCTACTCCCAACCTCTGAACTGTGCGTCACTTACACCTGACCCCTGAACTTTGCATCACTTACTACTGAACCCCTGCACTCTGTTTCCCTTTAAGCCACAGGTAGTATTCAGCACAATGAAAATCTCACCCAATTTTACTGCACCGCTTGGCACTGCACTTTTTCTCAGCTGTGGGGGGCTCGATCTTGCCTACAGGCCCACTGCTTTCAGAAAATGCCCCTGAGCTGAGCTTATCATTGCGCATTCATTCCAAATGCTTGTATGTGACATCACATACAAGCACATGGGCTGGATGCGAGAGGTGGATCAGCAGGGATGAGTGTGCCAGGACAGGTAGATGTGTCTCATCTCTGCTTCCTTGCACCACTCTGCATATCGCGCATATCATAGATGTGAAGAGGGTACAGAGGTGGGACAGATGAGCAGGGGGGGTTTAGCGGTGGAACAGAAGAGCGGGAGGGTACGATGGTGGGGCAGATGTGCAGGGGGTACAGTGGTGGAAGAGATGAGAAGGGGGTTCAGCAGTGGGACAGAAGAGCAAGGGGGTTATAGTGATGGGGCAGAGGAGCAGGGAGGAGGGTTCAGTGATGGACCAGATGAGAAGGGGGTTTTAGTGGTGGTACAGATGAGAAGGGGGTTACACTGGTGGGGCAGAAGAGCAGGGGGGTACAGAGGTGGGGCATTTGTGCAGGGGGGTACAGTGGCAGGGCAGAGGAGAAAGGAGGTACATTGGTGGGACAGATGGGCAGTGGGGTACAGAGGTGGAGCAGAAGAGCAGGGAGGTACAGAGGTGAGACAGATGTGCAGGAGGTACAGTGGTGGGGCAGAAGAATGGGGTACAGCGGTGGGGCAGATGTTCAGGGGGGTACAGTGGTTGGGCAGAAGTGCAGGAGTTACAGTGGTGGGAGAGATGAGAAGGGGGTTCAGCAGGGAGACAGAAGAGCACAGTACAATACAGGGATAGGGTAGATGAGCAGGGGGTTAGTGTTGTGCTAGATGAGAAGGGGGTTACAGTGGTGGAAAAGATAAGCAGGGGGGTTCACTGTTGGGGCAGATGTTAAAGGGATGTGCATTAGTGGGACAGATGAGCAGGGGGTTACAGAGGAGCAGGGGGTTACAGAGGTGGGGCAGAAAAGCAGGGGGGTACAGAGATGCGGCAGAAGAGCGCAGGGGGGTACAGAGGTGGGGCAGAAAAGTGCAGGGGGTACAGAGGTGGGGCAGAAGAGCGCAGCGGGGTACAGAGGTGGGGCAGAAGAGCAAGGGGTACAGAGGTGGGGCAGATGTGCAGGGGGGTACAGAGGTGGGGCAGATGTGCAGAGGGGTACAGTGGCGGAACAGATGAGCAGGAGGTTACAGCGGTGGGGCAGAAGAGGGGGGGAACAGAGGTTATTTAGCACCATCCATCTTTCCCTCAACTCCGACCAGTTTTCCAGTCTCGACTGCTGAAAAACAACCCCACAGCACGATGCTGCCACCACCATGTTTCACTGTGGGGATGGTGTTCTTTAGGTGATGTGATGTGTTGGGTTTGCGCTAGACATAGCATTTTCCTCGATGGCCAAAAAGTTAAATTTTAGTCTCATCAGACCAGAGCACCTTTCTCCATACATTTTGGGAGTCTCCCACATGCCTTTTCGCAAACTCAAAACGTACCATTTTGTTTTTTGCTAAAAGTAATGGTTTTCTTATGGCCAATCTGCCATAAAGCCCAACTCTATGGAGCGTACGGCTTATTGTTGTACTAAGTACAAATACTCCAGTCTCTGCTGTGGAACGTGGAACTCTGCAGCTCCTCCAGGGTTACCTTAGGTCTCTGTGCTGTCTTTCTGATTAATACCCTCCTTGCCCGGTCCGTGAGTTTTGGTGTGCGGCCGTCTCGTGACAGGTTTGCTGTTGTGCCATGTTCTTTCTAGTTGGTTATGATAGATTTGATGGTGCTCCTAGGGATCATCAAAGATTTGGATATTTTTTTTATAACCTAACCCTGACTTGTACTTCTCAACAAGATTGTCCCTTACTTGTTTGGAGAGTTCCTTGGTCTTCATGGCAGTGTTTGGTTAGTGGTGCCTCTTGCTTAGGTGTTGCAGCCTCTGGGGCCTTTCAAAAAGGTGTGTATATGTAATGACAGATCATGTGACACTTAGATTGCACACAGGTGAACATCATTTCACTAATTATGTGACTTCTGAAGGTAATTGGTTGCACCAGAGCTTTTTACAGACTTCATAACAAAGGGGGTGAATACATACACACATGCCAATTATCAGTTTTTAATTTCTAAAAAATTGTTCTATGTATATATTTTTCAAATTTTACTTCACCAACTTAGACTATTGTGTTCTGATCCATCACATATAATTCAGATTAAAAAAACACTGAACTAAAGGCTGTAATGTAACAAAATAGGTAAAAAGCCAAGGTGGGTGAATACTTTGCAAGGGACTGTATGTTCTGTACTTGCTGCAACAAATGTTTGTTGTTTGGGTTTAGGTGTCCTCTGACCTATGAACAGTGCTTACTGTAGGATGAAAAGTGTGTGACTCTGGATAGTTACTTTCTGAATATGAAACAATGCTGGCAAGAGACACTGTGAGATTCTTATGTGCTATGCTAAATTCATAATACGGTGGGTGGATCTTTATAATGTAATTATTAAGCTTGTCTGTGTTTAACCTTCAAAAGAAAAGGTCCTACTAAGGCTTATTTGTGTTCATGGGCTGAATGAGAGAAGTCAGTGGATTCCTCCATCCTCGCTAACCTATTCAGACAGCCACTTCACCTGTTGTTTTCTGAATACTTGAACAATGACTGCACCTGCATCACTCTGCTCAGTCAATTTTTACATTGACTTTTGTTAAACCGGGTGGTGTTGACAGGGTAACAGTGGATCAAATTCCTGCTGAATTGGCCAAAATTAAATAACAATTGTTTCTTATATGTCTGTATGTACAGAAAAACCTTGGATTGCGAGCATAATTCGTTCCGGAAACATACTTGTAATCTAAAGCACTTGTATATCAAAGTGAATTTCCCCATAAGAAATAATGGAAACCCAGATGAATCATTCCGCAACCATTTATTCATAGGTTCTTCAGTTTATAGTCCATATAAAAATGTCCATCCACAATCGGCAGCTTCCACAAGGGGATTAGAAGTAAAATCCAGCAGGAGCTACAGAGTATAAAAGAGAAGAGAGGCCCCTCTAAAACTTTTTCGCGGAAGAGAGTTTAAACAAGACACGTGGTCACTCATTAAAATTAGAAGAAAAGAGGTTTAACCTTAAACTACATAGAGGTACTGTAAGAGCGGCAAGGATGTTGAATTCCTTTCCACAGGCGGTGGTCTCAGCGAGGGGAAACTATTAGATAAACACCTGAACAACCGCAACGTGCAGGGATATACAATGTAATACTAACATAAAATCACGCACATAGATTGGATTTGATGTTTTTTTTTCTACCTCACCTTCTATGTAACTAAGTGTTGCAATATGTTGCTAAATGTTGTACCTTCAGTAAATGTAACCATATTGCTACACTTAGAGGCACCTCTCTTCTCTTTTATACTCAGTTGTGACATGATGCTACTCTTATATCAAGACAAGGACTACTCTTGTATATCAAGTCAAAATTTATTTAACCACTTCCATACAGGGCATTTTCACCCCCTTCCTGCCCAAGCCAATTTTCAGCTGTCAGCGCTGTCGCACTTTGAATAACAATTGCGTGGTCATACAACACTGTACCCAAATTAAATTTTTATCATTTTTTCCCCACAAATAGAGCTTTCTTTTGGTGGTATTTGATCACCTCTGCGGTTTTTATTCCTTGTGCTATAAACAAAACAAGAGTGACAAGTTTGAAAAAAACACAATATTTTTTACTTTTTGCTATAATAAATAACCACATTTTTTTTTTTTAAAACAAATTTTTTCCTCAGTTTAGGCCGATACGTATTCTTCTACATATTTTTGGTAAAAAAATATCACAATAAGCATATATTTATTGGTTTGCGCAAAAGTTATAGCGTCTACAAAATAAGGGGATAGATTTATAGCATTTTTATTATTATTATTTTTTTACTAGTAATGACGGCGATCTGCGATTTTTATTGTGACTGCGATATTGTGGCGGACACATCGGACAATTGAGACACATTTTTGGGACCATTCACATTTATACAGCGATCCGTGCTATAAAAATGCATTGATTACTGTATAAATGTGACTGGCAATGAAGGGGTTAACCAGGAGGGGGCGCTATAGGGTTAATCGTGTTGCTAGGGACTGATTCTAACTGTGGGGGGAGGGGACTCACAAGGGGAGGAGACCGATCGGTGTTCCTCTGTACAAGGAACACACCATCGGTCTCCTCCCATCTGACAGGACGTGGATCTGTGTGTTTACACACACAGATCCACAGTCCTGCTCGGTTACCGGGCAATCGCGGGTTTCCAGCGGACATCGCGGCCGTCGGGTGCGCGCACCGGGACTGGAGCAATGTGGCGGGTGCGCGCGCGCCCCCTGGGCTGCCTGGATGGCTGCGCCGTCATATGACGGGGCCCAGAACAACAGCTGCACCGTCCTGCCGTCATATGGCGGCGGGCGGGTGGGCAGCAAGTGGTTAAAAATGTTTCTTGTCTTGCAAAACACTCTCAAAACAAGTTACTCTCAAACCAAGGTTTTACGGTATGTCATTGTCTTATATTTTTTATATATTGTCCTTTTATGTTTCAAAATAAAATGCAAAGTTAAAAAAAAAACAAAAAGAAAGAAAGAATAAAGCCAAATTCTGTGCATAGAATTGTTTCTTCTATACAGTACCTTAAAAAAGTATTCCTACCCTTTGAAATTTTCCACATTTTTTTCATGTTACAACCAAAAACATAAATGTATTGTATTGGGATTTTATGTGATAGACCAACACAAAGTGGCACATAATTGTGAAGTGGAAGGAAAATGATAAATGGTTTTCAAATTGTTTTACAAATCAATATCTGAAAAGTGTGGTGTGCATTTGTATTCAGCCCCCTTTACTCTGATACCCCTAAATAAAATCTAGTGGAACCAATTGCCTTCAGAAGTCACATAATTAGTAAATAGAGTCCACCTGTGTGTAATTTAATCTCGGTATAAATACAGCTGTTCTGTGAAGCCCTCAGAGGTTTGTTAGAGAACCTTAGGTAACACACAACATCATGAAGGCCAAGGAACACACCAGACAGGTCAGGGATAAAGTTGTGGAAAAGTTTAAAGCAGGGTTAAAAAATTATCCCAAGCTTTGAACATCTCATGGAGCAATGTTAAATCCATTATCCGAAAATGGAAAGAGTATGGCACAACTGCAAACCTACCAAGACATGGCCGTCCACATAAACTCACAGGCCAGGCAAGGAGAGCATAACCAGGAAATTTGGCGTTTTATATTGTAGGCCTGTACATTCTTAGGAATAGCTTATTTAAATCTGTCCAAACAAGAGTCTGGTAGACATCCTGGGTATGATAAAGTTTGAAACACAAAATCATAAATTATAATATAATAAATAACTATAAATAATTATAATAAATAATAATAATAATAAAATGTATTCAATAATGTAATCAAATCAAAAACACTGAAATTTGATCAGTTGCAGAATTGTCACTGTCGATACTTACAGTGGTTGATGACGAATTTCCCCACAAATCACTATCGCTTAATTCTGCAAGTGATTCTAGTTTATTATCGCTGTTTTCTAGCTAGTCTAAAACCGCTTTTGACGTAAAGGGACACTTTTTGGTTGCCATGGACAATCTCAATTTTACAGGCAGAAAGAACAGTATATATAATATAAAACTGCATGCAGGGCACTGGACAAAGCAATAGGGACAAAAGGGAGGTGAAATTATTTGATACAGTAATCTAATCTGTAAGATTACAGTCTACTGTATGTATTATGGTTTTTTCACTTTTTGAATTTGGCGCCGGGCTCCATCCCTGTGTGGCGCGACTCTCGCAGGGAACGGAGCCAGGCACAGTAATAGATCAAGCGGAGTACACAGCCCGCACACACAGTGGGGAGACATCTCAGGATACTGGGGACAAGGTAAGTAACTTTGCCTGGATCCTGCGATGCAATCCCGAGTGTGGCTTGGAGGTTACCGCTTGTGGTCATGAAAATTCACCTGGAGCCACACTCGGGAATACCGATAGGGAGGTTAATCAGGGAAGCAGCCAAGAGGCCCAAGGTAACTTTGGAGGAGCTGTAGAGATACACAGCTCAGGTGGGAGAATCTGTTCACAGGACAACTATTAGTCGTGCACTCCACAAATCTGGCCTTTATGGAAGAGTGACAAGAAGAAAGCCATTGTTGAAAGAAAGACATAAGAAGTCCCGTTTGCAGTTTGCGGGAAGCCATTTGGGGGACACAGCAAACATATGGAAGAAGGTCCTCTGATCAGATGAGACCAAAATATAACTTTTTGGCCTAAAAGCAAAATACAATGTGTGGCGGAAAACTAACACTTCACATTACCCTGAACACGCCATCCCTACCGTGAGCTGTGGATCTCTGCAGCTCCCCCAGAGTCATCATGGCCTCTTGGCTGCTTCTCTGATTAATGCTCTCCTTGCCCGGCCTGCCAATTTAGGTGGACAGCCATGTCTTGGTAGGTTTGCAGTTGTGCCATACTCTTTCCATTACCTAACCCTGCTTTAAACTTCTCCACAACTTTATCCCTGACCTGTCTAGTGTGTTCCTTGGCCTTCATGATGCTGTTTGTCCAGGAAGGTTTCGCTAACAAACCTTCCTAGGGCTTCACAGAACAGCTATATTTATACTGAGATAAAATTACACACAGGTGGACTCTGTTTACTAATTAGGTGACTTCTGAAAGCAATTGGTGCCACTAGATTTTAGTTAGGGGTATCAGAGTAAAGGGGGCTGAATACAAATGCACACCACACTTTTCAGATATTGATTTGTAAAACAATTTGAAAACCATTTATCATTTTCCTTCCACTTCACAATTATGTGTCATTTTGTGTTGGTCTATCACATAAAATCCATTTACGTTTTTGGTTGTAACATGACAAAATGTGGAAAATTTCAAGGGGTATGAATACTTTTTCAAGGCACTGTAGCTGTGTAGCTTGAAAGCACTGAATATTTTATATCATCTAAGGCTTTTGTACATTGTAGTGTGTGCTATGTGCTTTTAGCTAATCAGTATGATATTTCTGGAAGCTGTATCTAAACATAGAATGCTATGAGAATACAGGAAACCGTTTGGAAAATTAATTTACTACTTTAGTGCTTTAGTCAATTAAGAAAAGATTTTGTTCTCTCATTGCCAACTAAGTGTTAGCCTGCTACGTTTCTTCTATGTTTGTACATATTTTTTTTTTTTTTTTACCATTTGTAGATTACGGACAGCTCTTTCAAATGTAAGATTTGCTTCGGTTTATGCTATACAGTATACGTGTATAACATAATTTAAAGGACTCCATATGGTGCTATTATATATACAAATATACATTAATTTGCATTAATTCATATTGGAGCAAAATGTTCTCTGCCACTGTTAAATTCAGAATACTTCAAAACACATTATTATAAACACAAATAAATACATTCATACAATTTTAAAGCGGAACTGAAGTCCTGCTGTAAAAAAACTGTGACCAGGCAGGCTTTTATTGCAAAAGAGACTTGCACTGTCTCTTCTGAAATAAAATGCCCCTACCTGCCTGCTTGTGATCCTTACCGGAACTGTAAAGTGAGCTGGGCATGCGGGTCTCCGAGTACCTGTATGACGGCCTCCTGTGACACTATCTCCCACCAGCCAATGAAGAGGCCCAGGGCATACCTGCCAACATTTTGAGATGGGAATGAGGGACACCTATTAGCAAAAGTATGTAGCATAGGACACTCCCCTGCCAGGCCTCCTTAAAGGAGAATTATACAAAAAAAATGATTAGTTAAACCAACAAGTGCTTTTTTTTTTACAACTACTATTCATTCGTACTGACTTTTGAAATTTACAAATGCAGCAATTTAGAAATTGGATGAAAGGTTTAGCACTGGGAAACACTTTTTGAAAGTGTTCTGTATATAGATCAGACCAAAATAAGGCACAAATGAGAGGAACAGAGGGACTTTTTTCCAAATCAGGGACTGTCCCTCGAAATCAGGGACAGTTAGGAGCTATGGCCCAGGAAATGGCACTCAAAAGAAGATGCCGGCGCTAGCCTTTGGACAGGAATATATGGAGACTTTAGTTCCGCTTTAAGATACTGAAAGTAACACTAAAATCTGGTTTAAAAAAATCTAATTCAAGTATATATTCTTAACCTAAAAAAAAAGACGCCTCTATTGATTTTTTTAACCTCCTCCAAACTCCTTTGTTTTTGCTGCTGTGATCCGACTTCCTGTTAGAGGATGGCTACATTTATTTTCCATGGTCTCACTGTATATAGGAACACAGCCACCCTTTCTTACTCACTCCTGAGATGAACTAGGGACCAGGGGCGGGCTGGGCCGGGGGGAAGAGTGGCAATTTTCCCCCCGGCCGCTCTGATTCCCTGTAAAAGGGACGCTGTGTGGCTTGCTCAGAACTACGCATGTGCAGTTTCCAGAGCTGGTCCAGTGCTACTGCCCGGGCAGCTCCAGTGGGGGTCGTGGTTTAACAGACTGGATACTGGATTAGCGGCCAAATTGCAGTGAAAGAACGCAGTGATCCCTCCATCCCGTGTTGCAGCTGCCATCAGGGATGTTAGCTGCACCTGTCACAGGGCTGAGAATGTGTGTTCTGTCTTACAGAGCACAGCCCTCCCTAGGGTTGCCACCTGTCCAGGATTTCCTCGGACAGTTCAGGTTTTGAATCATGTGTCCGGGTTTCAGTCCACCTGAAATCCGGACACATTATTCAGACCAGGCTGGGGCTCCCCAAGTAACCGAGATAGTCATACACAAATCTGTTGCTGCTGTGGGCGGCTGTTTGGGGGCAGGTTTGGCATCACTGAAGGGTCGGGTGATGATGTCAGCAAGAGCAATTTGGTCACACCCACTGGCGCACTCTGTGCGCTACATTACTACTTTCCTTGGGGCACCCAAATGTGTCCCAGGTCTTTTATAATCCTATAGTGTTTACAGCAAAAAAAAATTGCCCTGTGCCTCAAAAGTGTTCAGGTTTGGCTTGAAGAAAAGGTGGCAACCCTAGCCCTCCCCCCTCCTCTATACAAATGGGAGAGAGATCAGCTCCTCTCTCCTTGTGCCTGCCCACACTCGATGCAGCCCATGTGCTGTGAAGATGTGTGAGCGGGAAACTTTGCCACAATGTCACATCCTGAACATGAAGTCGCTGACTGAGCCAGTGAGTCTCCTGCTGGGACTGTGTGAGTGAGCTGTGACCAGACTCTCCCCTCCTCCCTCTCTTTCTTTCTACTCTGCCTCTCTCAAATTCTTCTCCCTCAGCCTTATCATTTAACCACTTGCCTGCCAGGCTAGTTCACCCCCTTCCTGCCCAGGACAATTTTCAGCTTTCAGTGGTCTCACACTGAGCTCTGGTTCACATTGCAGCAATTTGACATGTCAAATCGCATGCCAAATCGGTGGCAATTGCCAGCGATGGGACCGTCAGGATCGGTGTGACGCTGCATAGATTCCATTTGCGGCATCGCACCGATTGCCAAAAGTAGTTCCTGTACGACTTTTGGCGACTTCAGGGTGCGATTTCCAATAACATCTGAACATCTGTGCAGGAACCTGCACAGATGTCTCTGAAATCGCCCCCGAAGTAGAGACTGACATGCGGGTATGAAATTGTGCGGGTTCAGCTGAACTCGCACAATTCCATTCCCGCTGGCAGTGTGAACCTGGTCTCTGAATGACAATTACGTGGTCATGCAACACTGTACCCATATAAAATTTTTGTCCTCACGCAAATGGAGTTTTCTTTTTGTGGTATTTAATCACCTCTGGGGGTTTTATTTTTTGCTATAAAAAGTTTTTCTTTTGTATATAAGTAATTTTTCTCATTCACTGAAGGGCACTGATGGGTGGCACTGATGGGTGGCACTGATAGGTGGCACTGATAGGCAGCATTGATGGGTGGCACTGATGGGCACTGATAGGCAGCATTGATGGGTGGCACTGGGTGCCACTGATGGGCAGCACTGATGGGCAGCATTGATGGGTGGCACTGAGCGGCACTGATAGGTGGTACTGATGGACAGCATTGATGGGTGGCACCGATGGGCAGCACTGATAGGTGGTGGCACTGATGGGCGGCACTGTTGGGCACTGATGGGTGGCAATGATGGGCATTAGTGTGTGACACTGATGGTTGGCAATGATGGGCATTAGCGGGTGGCACTGATGGTTGGCAATGATGGGCATTAGTGGCTGGCACTGATGGTTGGCAATGATGAGAACTAATGGGTATCACTGATGGGCACAGACTGGCATCACTTGCTGGGCATTGCTAGAGCTGCACTGTAAATCAGTGCCTGATTATTTGTACAGTCTCCCCTGTGAGGAGATGCCACTGATTGGCTCTCCTCACACGCTGTCATTTACTTGTGATTGGCTGTTATTGGACACAGCCGATCACAAGGGTAAAGAGTCATGTCATCGACTCTTTACCAAAGTCGAGGTCTTGCTGCGTCATATTTGTCTTGCTTCATAACATCAATATCTGTTATAAAACCAGGTGGGCATGGATGGTGAGCTGATTCGGTGGTACAATGGGCCACTCGACTGGACTTGCCCCCCAGTAGGGATGAGCTTCGAGTTCGAGTCGAACTCATGTTCGACTCGAACATTGGCTGTTCGCAAGTTCGCCGAACAGCGATCAATTTGGGGTGTTCGCGGCAAATTCGAATGCCGCGGAACACCCTTTAAAAGTCTATGGGAGAAATCAAAAGTGCTAATTTTAAAGGCTTATATGCAAGTTATTGTCATAAAAAGTGTTTGGGGACCCGGGTCCTGCCCCAGGGGACATGGATCAATGCAAAAAAAAGTTTTAAAAACGGATGTTTTTTCAGGAGCAGTGATTTTAATAATGCTTAGAGTCAAACAATAAAAGTGTAATATCCCTTTAAATTTCGTAGCTGGGGGGTGTCTATAGTATGCCTGTAAAGGGGCGCATGTTTCCCCTGTTTAGAACAGTCTGACAGCAAAATGACATTTCGAAGGAAAAAACCCATTTAAACCTACTCGCGGCTATTGCATTGCCGACAATACATATAGAAGTTCATTGATAAAAACGGCATGGGAATTCCCCACAGGGGAACCCCGAACCAAAATTTAAAAAAAAAATGACGTGGGAGTCCCCCTAAATTCCATACCAGGCCCTTCAAGGTCTGGTATGGATTTTAAGGGTAACCCCGCGCCAAAAAAAAAAAAAAAAAAAGGCGTGGGGTCCCCCCAAAAATCCATACCAGACCCTTATCCGAGCACGCAACCTGGCAGGCCGCAGGAAAAGGGGGGGGACGAGAGTGCGGCCCCCCCTCCTGAACCGTACCAGGCCACATGCCCTCAACATTGGGAGGGTGCTTTGGGGTAGCCCCCCAAAACACCTTGTCCCCATGTTGATGAGGACAAAGGCCTCATCCCCACAACCCTGGCCGGTGGTTGTGGGGGTCTGCGGGCGGGGGGCTTATCGGAATCTGGAAGCCCCCTTTAACAAGAGGACCCCCAGATCCCGGCCCCCCCCCCCTGTGTGAAATGGTAAGGGGGTACTTAACCCTACCATTTCACTAAAAAACTGTCAAAAATGTTAAAAATGACAAGAGACAGTTTTTGACAATTCCTTTATTTAAATGCTTCTTCTTTCTTCTATCTTCCTTCATCTTCTTCTTCTTCTGGTTCTTCTGGTTCTTCCTCCGGCGTTCTCGTCCAGCATCTCCTTCGCGGCGTCTTCTATCTTCTTCTCCTCGGGCCGCTCCGCACCCATTGCATGGGGGGAGGCTCCCGCTCTTCTCTTCATCTTCTTCTTCATCTTCTTCTCTTCTTCCTTCTTCTCTTCTTCATTTTCTTCTCCGGGCCGCTCCGCATCCATGCTGGCATGGAGGGAGGCTCCCGCTGTGTGACGGTGTCTCCTCGTCTGACGGTTCTTAAATAACGGGGGCGGGGCCACCCGGTGACCCCGCCCCCCTCTGACGCACGGGACATGACGGGACTTCCCTGTGGCATTCCCCGTGATGTCACAGGGAAGTCCCGTCAAGTCACCGTGCGTCAGAGGGGGGCGGGGTCACCGGGTGGCCCCGCCCCCCGTTATTTAAGAACCGTCAGATGAGGAGATGCCGTCACACAGCGGGAGCCTCCCTCCATGCCAGCATGGGTGCGGAGCAGCCCGGAGAAGAAGAGAAGAAGATGAAGAGAAGAGCGGGAGCCTCCCCCCATGCAATGGGTGCGGAGTGGCCCGAGGAGAAGAAGATAGAAGACACCACGGAGGAGATGCTGGACGAGAACGCCAGAGGAAGAACCAGAAGAGCCAGAAGAACCAGAAGAAGAAGATGAAGGAAGATAGAAGAAGGAAGAAGCATTAAAATAAAGGAATTGTCAAAAACTGTCTCTTGTCATTTTTAACATTTTTGACAGTTTTTTAGTGAAATGGTAGGGGTAAGTACCCCCTTACCATTTCACACGGGGGGGGTGGGATCTGGGGGTCCCCTTGTTAAAGGGGGCTTCCAGATTAAGATAAGCCCCCCGCCCACAGACCCCACAACCACCGGCCAGGGTTGTGGGGATGAGGCCCTTGTCCTCATCAACATGGGGACAAGGTGTTTTGGGGGGCTACCCCAAAGCACCCTCCCAATGTTGAAGGCATGTGGCCTGGTACGGTTCAGGAGGGGGGGCGCACTCTCGTCCCCCCCTCTTTTCCTGCGGCCTGCCAGGTTGCGTGCTCGGATAAGGGTCTGGTATGGATTATTGGGGGGACCCCACGCCGTTTTTATTTTTTTTTTTGGCGTGGGGTTCCCCTTAAAATCCATACCAGACCTGAAGGGTCTGGTATGGAATTTAGGGGGAACCCCACGTCATTTTTTTTTAAAATTTTGGCCGGGGTTCCCCTTAATATCCATACCAGACCTGAAGGGCCTGGTATGGAATTTAGGGGGACTCCCACATCATTTTTTTTTTAAATTTTGGTTCGGGGTTCCCCTGTGGGGAATTCCAATGCCGTTTTTATCAATGAACGTCTATGTGTATTGTCGGCAATGCAATAGCCGCGAGTAGTTTTAAATGGGTTTTTTCCTTCGAAATGTCATTTTGCTGTCAGACTGTTCTAAACACGGGAAACATGCGCCCCTTTACAGGCATACTATAGACACCCCCAGCTATGAAATTTAAAGGGATATTACACTTTTATTGTTTGACTTTAAGCATTATTAAAATCACTGCTCCTGAAAAAACGTCCGTTTTTAAAACTTTTTTTTGCATTGATCCATGTCCCCTGGGGCAGGACCCAGGTCCCCAAATACTTTTATGACAATAACTTGCATATAAGCCTTTAAAATTAGCACTTTTGATTATTCATGTTCGTGTCCCATAGACTTTAACGGTGTTCGCGTGTTCGAACAAACTTTTTTCCTGTTCGCATGTTCTGGTGCGAACCGAACAGGGGGGTGTTCGGCTCATCCCTACCCCCCAGGCGTAAAGCTGCCAGCCCTCCCCTGGTAGGGACTATAGGGTTTGTAGTGTGCGCATGACCACAACTAATGGGCACTGTGCGTTCCAAACAAACGGAAGTGAGGGGGAATATGAGAGGTTCAGAGGACGTTTGGTGTCACTTAAACACACTGATTCACAGCTGGTTATCACAGCATTTGTATAGAATGGTTCCAGAGAATCCATAAGCTTTCATATTCTAATGGTGACCATGCACTAGTAGAAAAATCATTTGAAATTTGTTAATTTCAAACTTTCGTTTGTTTTTCATTCAATTGATGGGTGGTAATTGAAAATAGTTTAAGACTCAAAAGTTAGGTGGAATGTGCTGTGGCAAAAGAAGGGCAAGTTAATACTTTGAAATTCAGATTACTGGACTGAAAAGTCACATAAGGACTATTTCTGATGTTCTGACCACTAGGTGTCGTGAGAGAGTGCCAGCCTAAATGAGTCCTAAAGTGGTGTTCCGGCCGAAATTATAGTTTTTAAATAAAAATACCCCTATAATGCACAAGCTTAATGTATTGTAGTAAAGTTAGTCTGTAAACCAAGCTCTGTTTTGTTAGTTTATAGCAGTAGTTTGTTATTTTATAAACTTACAGCAGGCCATGTGGGCATCTGCAGCCAGACTGTATTTCTTCCTGGATCTCATCCTTGCAGATCTCGCACATGCTCAGTGCAGCACAAGCAGTGTAATAGGTTTCAGGTCAGGTTTCCATAGCAATGGCAGTGTCAGAGGAAGTTGCCGCCCCTTCCCAGAAGGCATTGCAAACAGGAAATGATGCGATGGGCCACGGCCAGGGAGGAGAAAGTGGAAAATGAATACAGCAGATATACAGTAGGTGCTGAGAAAAAAAAATTTTAAATATCCAATTCGTTTACAGTGCACAGTTTAGTGAGGGATGCTGAAGAGTTGTAAAAGTGGGTGGAACTCCACTTAAGTTCAGTTAGGTAGAATGTTAGGTAGTTTGGTGTTGTTAATGTCGAAGTTTTGTTATATTTTCATTCAATTAATGGGTGTTAATTTAAAATAGTTTAGAGACCCAACAAATCAAAAGGGTAATGTATTTCTTGCCCGGCAAAAATCATTGTGTGTGTAATTGAGTGAGACCCAGCCTGGATGTCCAAAGTTTGTGTGCACAAGGTCATATACACCAATCAGCCATAACATTATGACCAACCACAGGTAAAGATAATATCTCGTAACAATGGCATCTGAAAATTGGTGGAATATATTAGGCAGCAAGTGAACATGTTGTCCATGAAGTTGATGTGGTGAAAGCAGAAAAAAATGGGCATTGCAGTTTGCTGTGTATGGGGCTGTGAAGCCCATGGTGACCCGTGTCCACAGCCAAAAGCTTCTACAATGGTCACATGAACATCAGAACTGGACTATGGAGCAATGGAAGAAGGTGAATCACTTTTTCTTTTACATCATGTGGATGGCCGGGTGCATGTGCATCACTTAGCTGGGGAAGAGATGGCACCAGGATGCCGGATATAAGAAGGCAAGTTGGCAGAGGAAGTGTGATGCTTTGGGCAATGTTCTGCTGGGAAACCTTAGGTCCTGCCATTTATGTGGATGTTACTTTGCTGTTCATGCCTCAATGGGTCAGGGCTGTTCTAGAAAACGGGGGCCATACTTAATATTAGGTGGGTGGTCATAATGTTATGGCTGATTGGTGTATATGACCAACACAGCAGCTAAACACATTTTTTTTTTTTTTTGCTTGCAAATATAACATACCGGCCCAAAAACATAGCAACATGCTATATGTTTTTAAACGAGAAGTACAGCCAAAGCTCGTTTGGCTGTACTTCACCTGTGGATCACAGGAGTGCAGTTCGTTCTTCATTCCTGTGATCCGTTTTCAGCAGACTAAAGCCTGCTGTTGGCTGATGTTGCAGAGCCGTTCCAGGCTCAGTAAAGATTGTGACCATATGGTCGTGATCCGTCCACATACCTGGACAGGTATACAGCTTGGAATTTCAGTGAGCTGCTGAGAGCCTGAGCGGGCCGCTTCCACCCCCTCCACAACTCAGCGCTCCAGTGAATGAGGAGGGGGTCAGAGCAGAGAGCTGCTGACTGACAGTCACCGGCACTCTGCTCAGGGAGCACTGAGAACTGAGCAATCAGTGGTGTTTGAACGCTTGGTTCACAGCCTTAGAGCTGGCAGGGGACAGATGCAACATCGGAATGATGCTGCATCCACCTAGGTAAGTATGATTCTAAAAAAAAAAAATTCCCATTCTTCTCTTTTAACCTAAAAAAAAAAAAAAAAATAGGCAACACTCTTACAGTTCCAGGCTGATCGTGTCTCCAGTATCACTTGTAGAACTAGATGCAAAATAGGATACAGCCAGCGTAACAGTAACATTCATTTGTGGTTATATTTATTTAGCTAGAAGGTGAGTGCAGCATAAGCACACTTACATGTTTCAGCCGTAAGGCCTTAATCACAGCATGTTCGTTCTCCTGCTATGATTAAGGCCTCATGGCCGAAACAAGTGTCCTTATGCTGTACTCTAGCTAAATAAATATAATATATGCAACTGGATGTTACTGAGTCTTTGGCTGTATCTTATTTTGCATTCATGTCATAATTAGGTTAATTAAAAATTTTTTACATGAAATTGACACACACCATGGCATTCACACGATTTATTTGTAGAAATTTGGTACCTTCTTAATGTTTTTAATGAACTTGATCAAACAGCTTTTCTACTTTTGTATGGCCAGCATAAGTGGCTGTACTAAATGGGTTTTGATATCTGATTTGCCGTTGTTGGAAAATCCCCCTCTGTTCCCTGCTCCAGTTGTTATAAATCCATTGACTGAAGGAGCAAATCTCAATGAGTTTCATCAAACATCCAGAAACCAGTAGGACAAGGGTTAGAGTACCATGACACCAGCTAAGTTCCAGTAGGGCATTGAGTAATCTGGCAGTGTTGATAAAGTGGGTTGGTAGGCATTAACTTATTAAATGTAACTACTGCACTTTGTCCCTTTTAAGATAGAAATGATGCAATCAGTTGTGTCTATAAAGTCCCAGGCAGGAAGCATGATGTTTCCTTTACATCGCACGCGCCCTTTCTGGCACCATGACTCCACAGCTTAGGAAGTGGACAGCTATCTTTGTGATATGTATTGTATTGATACACCAGGTGAGCCTAGATAAGCCATAGACATAGATCTATAGATAACCCTTGCACAGAGAAAATAAGAGATTATTTTTTACTGATATTTATTCTTACAATTTCATAAAAATCTATTAAAAGTGAAAAAATTAGGCTATAAAAACTACCAATTTGCGATGGGATCTCAAACGCATTCTCAGAATCGGAATAGTTTGTTGTCTGTATTTGTTCTTTTGCTACAACTAAAACAAGTTTGCTATTTAGAGTAGCTCTGAGTGGAAAATGTCAGAAAATTATTTTTCTTTGTCTATATTTCCTTGCCTTTTTTAAATTTCATTTAGCTTTATCAAATTTTTGAATTAAGTACTTAATTTAGGGCTCGTTCACACCATAACACGGTGAGGGAAAATCGTGTTTTATGCTTATTTCTGTTATTATGTTACTTATGTTCATAATGCCCTGGGTGTGCGATCTGCTGCGGGTGTTAATGTATTCCTAGCGACATGACAAATGCAGATCACAAAAGAAGTGCATTGGCCTGCACCGGATCGCAAGGTTCTGCAGTACGCTGCGATCCGGTGCAGTGTGTTTTTGATAGGTAGTGCATGCACTATTTTTGGTGTGATCCAGTGCAATTTCAGCCCATTCAAATGAATGGACTGAAAATTGCAATGGAACCACGTTACTGTGCAACTAAGATGTGAACTGGCCCATAGTCTGTCTTGTCAGTATGCCTCCATTTAATGTTAAAGAGCTAGTAATATACTTTATGAATGCAGGTAGTTATCTTGGGTGCTTTCTAAAAAGTATTTTAATTTGAAATTAATTTCTGTTCGTTGAGAGTCATTTTTGTGTACATAGATGTCTTCCTTACAAAAATCTTATTAAAGGACATGGCCATACACTAGTTCAATTTTTTTTTTTTTAATTGTTTTCGGAACATTTGTTTGATTTTCTAATGCTTAGTGGGGTCAAATCGGGATGGGAAATTTCAAAGAACAAGGATAGAAAACTTTTCCCAAACAAACTAAATTGTATCTGTGTATGTGGATTTTGTTCTGGAAAAATGTATGTATTGTAAAGAAACTCATATAATAGGTCTGGGATTCCATTCAAACAGCAGGTCTGGACAAAATTAGTTGACTCATTAGTGATGCCAAGAAAGAATGTTCTGACAAAGGATTTTTATACAAATGTTGGAAAGAAAATGTAATCATGTGTGCCCAGCTTTAGGCTCTTCTTGTACTATCTCTATGATAAATTCAGACTCAAAAATATTTGCACAGTAATTAGAAATAAAAAAAATGTTATAGGTGGCTAATACATTTAATAAACTCTAGAGATCTTTTTCCGGTATATTCTACCCCTCACCAGCAGCCAGCCAGAATTATTTCTTGGCTACATAGAAGTCTTTGGGGAGTTCTCTGCTATCAGGCTGCAGAAAAGAGCATAGAAAAGAGAAGTTTGGCAAGCAGCTTGGCAAACTGCTGGACAAGGGTCTCCGGATCTGTGGCATAGGGGTAAATGTAATGTACATCATTAAACTTTTGTGCCCCACATTGAAGCTCTAACATCTCTGCCCAATTCCTATAAAAGTTCATTATTAATCTAATCTTCTTTGGCACTGTAAAACCGAGAGGCCCGTTTATAAAGCAGCAGTATGACTTTACCACATTCATACAGCGGTATAAAAAAAGTTGTTTTTTTTTTTTTTTTGCTTAAACTTTTTTAAGTACTGTGTTGAACTTTACAAATGAGTTCCCTGCGTCACATTTTTTCAGACTGAAGCAAAAGAAGCTCTGTTCACTTTAATGAATTAAAAATCT
Organism: Aquarana catesbeiana; assembly: GCF_042186555.1. Classification (NCBI taxonomy): domain Eukaryota; kingdom Metazoa; phylum Chordata; class Amphibia; order Anura; family Ranidae; genus Aquarana; species Aquarana catesbeiana. The sequence goes on along the minus strand of NC_133326.1, from coordinate 378,860,208 downwards.
TTTTTATTTTTAAGTGCCGGGAAGGAATTAGAGAGTCCAGACACAAGACCCATCAAATTCAGGGTTATACAGTGAGCACTCTATAGGATAGACTTCATATTGCACCCAGCATTTTGTGAATGACTTGTAAAATGCAGGCACTATGTGAAATAAACACTGTGGTGTTCAGCAGAAAATAGATAGCGGTATCCATTTTGCTGTTATAAATCAGACCCTATGTGTTATAAACAAAAGTAATATGACAAATAAGTACATGACGTTTAGTAGGGTAACAAGCAAAAAATATATGTCAAAAAACTGATCATAGGAACAAATATATCTACGCAGTGTGTCTAAAAAGTTAAATGAATGGTCCAATATCTCAACGACAACATGGGCCAGGTGCGCACGCATGCATATGGCTATCCAGAGACACGTCAAGAAGCGCCACCTAATGTGCCATACACCCACTATGGGCAGTTGAACGTAGTTAGTGTGAGAGGTAGGGTCACAGTGCAATGGTGCAATGAATTATCAAGTTCTGCTACAAATTGAGGCAAACGCCCATGCATGAAATGTTAGTACAAGTGTACAGGACGGAACCTGTGGGCAGACAATGTATGACTGGTTTAAATGCTTTCGTGACGGGAAGGAGACGGATGGGCTATGTTCGGGTCAAGAAGAACCCCAGACTTAACAATGCTGGTACAAGATCGGCGACGTACTCTGCCATTGATTGCGGAGGAATTGGTCATTAACAAGGACACAGTGCACACCATCGTCCCCAAAGATTTAAATAAGCTGTGGAACATGGAGCTGTGGAACGTGGTCCGGACTTCACCAGCTTAAGATTCATCACTCTCCATCACTCTCCTTAGTGACTCTGTATACGCACAGTAGTTTCATGTTCTGCCAGCATTGTGCTTCTTTTCTGCGAGACCTCTCTCTTCTGTGACTCCCAGGCTATGTCCCTAGAAAGCCTCGTACTGCAGCTGGACCCAAGAAGTGGGATCTAGGCCACTAGGGAAGGGACCCAAAGCACACAGATCACTTCACTACCAGGGCCCTATGTCACCCCCACCAAGTGACAAATTTCTCAGTCAACTGGCTTCTATAGTTCTTGAGTCTCCGACCCACGGACATTCTGTGACACCACCCTTAAGTGTTAACACAGCCTGTTTAGAATTCTCGTTACCGAACCCAGATGTTTTGGTGTGATTTCTCCCCAGAGGATGCATACACCAACATGTACTCTTGAAAAAAGCAGACCAGGCAAAGCTCTTCATCAGCTGAATTATTTTATTCAGAACAAAAAAAGAGAAAAGGAAGAAGAGACTTTGAGGTGCCATACATAATCCCAAAAAGTTAAGATGCAAAATCTCAATTGACAAAACTTACAAAATGTTATTAGTACATAGATTAATAATGCTTCATAAAAACATTTCAAGAAAATCTACACCATCTCTAAAAAGGCACTCATCTCTGCTTTGTCCAGTTTGACATACATTGATATATAACATATTGTACATATATCCTGGCAGCACACTTTATTTTCAATCTCTTTATTAATTTTCATTATATCAAATATATAAAAACTTTTTCATACATTAACTTTTTTGTATAAATCCCCCAAATACCCCCTTCCCCCATCCCCCTCTCCCCTACCTCTCTCACCCCCCCTGCCCCCACTCCCTCTTATCTCCCATTCCTCCCTGTCTACCCTCTTCGTCCGTTCCCACCAATCCACATATCGCCTTGTCTGCTTAAATTCCTTTCACATTTTCCACTTATTTTCAAATCCTTCCATTTCCTCATCTCCACTATATCTTAAATATTCCATGTTGTAAATATCATTTACTTTTTTACACCCGCTTCCAATTGTAGGACTTTCCACTTCTTGCCACTGTCGGGGAATTAAACTTTTTGCTGCGTTCATCAGATGGGGTACCAATGTCCTCTTATATTGCTTTATTGACATTTCTACCCCATGAAACAAACACCTGTAAGGTTCGCCTGGTATCTCTATATTAGTGTTCCCTTTTATTCCTTGCAACGTCTCTCTCCAGAATTTTTTAATTTTGAGACATGTCCACCATATGTGGGCCATGGTTCCCACAGCATTGCATCCGCACCAGCAAAACCTCGACATCTCACTTTGGTATTTATGTGCTATCTCTGGTGTTATATACCAGCGTGAAATACATTTGTAGTTCATGTTGATTGTATTTCTGTCTATTGCCATGCTGTGTACCATATCTTTTCCAAATATAAATCTTCCTCTCGCTTTCCCAATTCTCTTTCCCATTTCACTATAAATGGCGGTACCTCCGGCCCTTAATTCCCACTAATATTTTATATATCCAGGAGATCCCATTCCTCGTAGTTGCCGCTGCACATAAGCGCTCAAACGGCAATAGGTTCTCTCTGGATCTAATATATATTTTAGGATATTATATCCTTTACTTTTGCGTTTTCGTTTTTTATCCATTTCCCAAACCACTTCCCTTTCCCTGATGGAAAAAAAATTTGTTTCTCTTAGTGGTATTAAATGTGAGTTAAATCCCCATTTTCCTGTATGTGTATGTGATCCCAGATTGCAAGAACTTTCTGAGTTATTTCATGTGTATTTTCACTTAATTCTCTAAATTGTGATTGTATCCATATAGTCTTCCCCAGTGGTTCGCTACTAATAGTGTTTTCCAATTCCACCCATCTTTTCTCTTTGTTATTTTTTACCCATTCTAACACCCGTGAAAGCAATACTGCATTATAGTAATTTTTGAAATCCGGCACCTCCAGTCCCCCTTGCCGTTCATCTTTCAGAATTCAGAACTAAAAAATGTATCCTTGTCTTCTTTCTCTGCCAAATAAACCTTAATATTATGGTTTTTAATGTCTTAAAATAAGCCTGTGGGAGAGGGATTGGTAACATTTGCATTTTATACAGGATCTTCAGCAAAATGACCATTTTAATGATATTTACTCTTCCTACCCAGGAGAGGTACCTTGTTACGGATTTATTAATTTCAGTTTTTATTTCATTCAGTAACAGGATAAAATTTACTTGATACATTGTCCCTATGGCAGGTGCAGTTTTTACTCCTAGGTACTTTAATTCCTTTTCCTTCCATGTAAATGGGAACTCTCGTTTCAGGGCCAGCTCTTCCTGTTTCCTCACGTTGATATTCAGAATTTCTGATTTAGAGGGATTCATTTTAAGATTTGAGATTTTTCCTTAAGACTTTAATAACTTCATTAAGTTGGGTAATGTTATCCTAGGCCTATCTACGTAAAAAAAATGTCATCTGCGTATGCAGCTATTTTATGTTCTTCCTCTCCTATCTTAATTCCCCTTATATCTGGGTTTTTTCTAATCCCTGCTCAGCTTCTTTGGAAGCACACTTAACCTTCCCCTCACCAGAAGGCATCAACACCCCATACAATTACAATGCAAACAGGTGTAAACAAAAAACATATTGCAAGAAAAAGAACATCACATAGTGAGGTACAACTCCAATTCCAAAAAAAGCAGAAAACATATCAAATTAAAAAAAATAAATAAATAAAATGTACTTTTGAAATTGATGGCAGCAACATGTCTCAAAACAGTTGGGACAGGGCAACAAAAAGTAAGTGGTTACGAACAAGGAAGAGTTGGTTGAACATTTTGCAATTAATTAGGTTCATTGGCAACAGGTCACAGGTGACATGACTGGGTATAAAAAGAGCATCTTAGAGAGTCAGAGTGTCTCAGAACTAAAGATAGGCAAAGATTCACCAGTCTGTGAAAAGCTGCATCTAAAATTGTTGAACGATTTCAGAATAATGTTCCTCAATGTAAAATTACAGAGGTGCCGAGGAGAGAAGACATCGATGTGAGTGCACAACACACACACAGTAGAACACGCCAGGCATACTGTACACCCCCCATCACCCCCTGATCACCCCCCCCAATCACCCCCCCCCTCCCCCCGTCACAGTGACACCAAGCAGTTTTTTTTTTTTTTTTTCTGATTACTGCATTGGTGTCAGTTTGACAGTTAGTGTGGTAGGGCAGTTAGTGTTAGCCCCCTTTAGGTCTAGGGTACCCCCCTACCCCCCCAATAAAGTTTTAACCCCTTGATCACCCCCCGTCGCCAGTGTCACTAATCGATCATTTTTCTGATCGCTGTATTAGTGTCACTGGTGACGCTAGTTAGGGAGGTAAATATATAGGTTCGCCGTCAGCGTTTTATAGCATCAGGGACCTCCATATACTACCTAATAAAGGTTTTAACCCCTTGATTGCCCCCAGTTAACCCTTTCACCAGTGATCACCGTATAACTGTTATGGGTGATGCTGGTTAGTTAGTTTATTTTTTATAGTGTCAGGGCACCCGCCGTTTATTACCGAATAAAGGTTTAGCCCCCTGATCGCCCGGCGGTGATATAAGTTAGGTTTTAGGGTCATATAGGGTCTGCGTTGCCCCAGGCAGCGTCAGGTTAGTGGCAGTAGCGCTAACACCCACGCACGCAGCATACACCTCCCTTAGTGGTATAGTATCTGAACGGATCAATATCTGATCCGATCAGATCTATACTAGCATCCCCAGCAGTTTAGGGTTCCCAAAAACGCAGTGTTAGAGGGATCAGCCCAGATACCTGCTAGCACCTGCGTTTTGCCCCTCCGCCCAGCCCAGCCCACCCAAGTGCAGTATCGATCGATCACTGTCACTTACAAAACACTAAACGCATAACTGCAGCATTCACAGAGTCAGGCCTGATCTCTGCGATCACTAACAGTTTTTTTGGTAGCGTTTTGGTGAACTGGCAAGCACCAGCAGCCTAGTACACCCCAGTCGTAGTCAAACCAGCACTGCAGTAACACTTGGTGACGTGGCGAGTCCCATAAGTGCAGTTTAAGCTGGTGAGGTGGCAAGCACAAGTAGTGTCCCGCTGCCACCAAGAAGAAGACAAACACAGGCCTGTTGTGCCCATAGTGCCCTTCCTGCTGCATTCGCCAATCCTAATTGGGAACCCACCACTTCTGCAGTGCCCGTACTTCCCCCATTCACATCCCCAACCAAATGCAGTCAGCTGCATGAGAGGCATTTTCTTTATGTCCTCCCGAGTACCCCTACCCAACGAACCCCCCCAAAAAAGATGTTGTGTCTGCAGCAAGCGCGGATATAGGCGTGACACCCGCTATTATTGTCCCTCCTGTCCTGACAATCCTGGTCTTTGCATTGGTGAATGTTTTGAACGCTACCATACACTAGTTTAGTTTTAGCGTAGGGTACAGCATTGCACAGACTAGGCGCACTTTCACAGTGTCTCCCAAGATGCCATCAGATTTTGAGAGACCCGAACCTGGAACCGGTTACAGTTACAAAAAAAAGTGTAAAAAAAAAAAAAAAAACACAAAAAAATATATAAAATAAAAAAAAATAGTTGTAGTTTTATTGTTCTCTCTCTCTCTATTCTCTCTCTATTGTTCTGCTCTTTTTTACTGTATTCTATTCTGCAATGTTTTATCATGTTTGCTTTTCAGGTATGCAATTTTTTATACTTTACTGTTTACTGTGTTTTATTGTTAACCATATTTTTGTCTTCAGGTACGCCATTCAGCTGCAGTGCGGATTTATTTATCTTGACAGCAACAGCGTTTGCTCCCATAATATATAAAGCCGTGACTCCAGCGCTGTCGGAGGTGATATATGCCAAGCATGGGGGCAGCAGGGGCAGAGGAGCGATTTGCTCCTACCTTTTGCAGGAGGATGCCCCCATGCTTCGGCATATATAAACGGTGCATGTATGCCCATCATTAGAAGTGGGTGGATGAAGGGAGGTATTCTAATGGTGGGCATACCCACCGATCAATCTCTTTTTTTCGTTCAGCCCACAGGCTGCATGAAAAAAAAAAAGATTACAATATATGCCCAACAAGGACCAGCAACGTACTGGTATGTTGCTGGACTTTGAGTGGTTATACCAGAATGATGCCTGCAGGTTTAGGTATCATCTTGGTATCATTCTTTTCAGCCAGCGATCGGCTTTCATGTAAAAGCAATCCTAGCGGCTAATTAGCCTCTAGACTGCTTTTACAAGCAGTGGGAGGGAATGCCCCCCCCCACCGTCTTCCATGTTTTTCTCTGGCTCTCCTGTCCCAACAGGGAACCTGAAAATGCAGCCGGTGATTCAGCCAGCTGACCATAGAGCTGATCAGAGACCAGAGTGGCTCCAAACATCTCTATGGCCTAAGAAACTGGAAGCTACGAGCATTTCATGATTTAGATTTCGCCGGATGTAAACACGCCGTTGGGAAATTGGGAAAGCATTTTATCACACCGACCTTGGTGTGGTCAGATGCTTTGAGGGCAGAGGAGAGATCTAGGGTCTAATAGACCCCAATTTTTTCAAAAAAGAGTACCTGTCACTACCTATTGCTATCATAGGGGGTATTTACATTCCCTGAGATAACAATAAAAATGATTAAAAAAAAAAAAAATGAAAGGAACAGTTTAAAAATAAGATAAAAAAGAAAAAAAATAATAAAGAAAAAGAAAAAAAGCACCTCTGTCCCCCCCTGCTCTCGCGCAAAGGCGAACGCAAGCGTCGGTCTGGCGTCAAATGTAAACAGCAATTGCACCATGCATGTGAGGTATCACCGCGAAGGTCAGATCAAGGGCAATAATTTTAGCAGTAGACCTCCTCTGTAAATCTAAAGTGGTAACCTGTAAAGGCTTTTAAAAATGTATTTAGTTTGTCGCCACTGCATGTTTGTTGTGTTGTTTTGTGCGCAATTTTAAAGCATGTCATGTTTGGTATCCATGTACTCGGCCTAAGATAATCTTTTTTTTAATTACATCAAACATTTGGGCAATATAGTGTGTTTTAGTGCATTAAAGTTTTAAAAAGTGTGTTTTTTCTCTAAAAATGCGTTTGAAAAATCGCTGCGCAAATACTGTGTGAAAAAAAAAAATGAAACACCCACCATTTTAATCTGTAGGGCATTTGCTTTAAAAAATATATAATGTTTGGGGTTTAAAGTAATTTTCTTGCAAAAAAAAATAATTTTTTCATGTAAACAAAAAGTGTCAGAAAGGGCTTTGTCTTCCAGTGGTTAGAAGAGTGGGTGATGTGTGACATAAGCTTCTAAATGTTGTGCATAAAATGCCATGACAGTTCAAACCCCCCCAAATGACCCCATTTTGGAAAGTAGACACCACAAGCTATTTGCTTAGAGGCATGTCGAGTCCATGGAATATTTTATATTGTGACACAAGTTTCGGGAAAAAGACACTTATTTTTTTTTTTTTTTTTGCACAAAGTTGTCACTAAATGATATATTGCTCAAACATGCCATGGGAATATGTGACATTACACCGCAAAATACATTCTGTTGCTTCTCCTGAGTATGGGGATACCACATGTGTGGGACTTTTTGGGAGCCTAGCTGCGTACGGGACCCCGAAAACCAAGCATCGCCTTCAGGCTTTCTAAGGGCATAAATTTTTTATTTCACTCTTCACTGCCTATCACAGTTTCGGAGGCCATGGAATGCCCAGGTGGCACAACCCCCCCCCCCCCAAATTACCCTATTTTATAAAGTAGACACCCCAAGCTATTTGCTGAGAGGTATAGTGAGTATTTTGCAGGCCTCACTTTTTGTCACAAAGTTTTGAAAATTTAAAAAAGAAAAAAAAAAAGTTTTTTCTTGTCTTTCTTCATTTTCAAAAACAAATGAGAGCTGCAAAATACTCACCATGCCTCTCAGCAAATAGCTTGGGATGTCTACTTTTCAAAATGGGGTCATTTGGGGGGGGGGGGGGGGGGGTTGTGCCATCTGGGCATTCCATGGCCTCCGAAACTGTAATAGGCAGTGAAGAGTGAAATCAAAAATTTACGCCCTTAGAAATCCTGAAGGCGGTGATTGGTTTTTGGAGCCCCGTACGTGGCTAGGCTCCCAAAAAGTCCCACACATGTGGTATTCCCATACTCAGGAGAAGCAGCTAAATGTATTTTGGGGTGCAATTCCACATATGCCCATGGCCTGTGTGAGCAATATATCATTTAGTGACAACTTTGTGCAAAATAAAAAAAAAAATTGTCACTTTCCGGCAATTTGTGTCAAAATATAAAATATTCCATGGACTTAACATGCCTCTCAGCAAATAGCTTAAGGTGTCTACTTTCCAAAATGGGGTCATTTGGGGGGGGGGGGGTTTGTGCCATCTGGGCATTTTATGGCCTTCAAAACTGTGATAGGTAGTGAGGAGTGAAATCAAAAATTTACGCCCTTAGAAATTATGAAGGCGGTGATTGGTTTTGGTCGTGGCCCCGTACGTGGCTAGGCTCCCAAAAAGTCCCACACATGTGGTATCCCCATACTCAGGAAAAGCAGCTGAATGTATTTTGGGGTGCAATTCCACATATGTCCATATGTGGACACAGGCCCATGGCCTGTGTGAGCAATATATCATTTAGTGACAACTTTTTGTAAATTTTTTTTTTTTTTGTCATTATTCAATCACTTGGGACAAAAAAAATTAATATTAAATGGGCTCAACATGCCTCTCAGCAATTTCCTTGGGGTGTCTACTTTCCAAAATGGGGTCATTTGGGGGGGTTTTGTACTGCCCTGCCATTTTAGCACCTCAAGAAATGACAGTCAAGGCAGTCATAAATTAAAGGCTGTGTAAATTCCAGAAAATGTACCCTAGTTTGTAGGCGCTATAACTTTTGCGCAAACCAATAAATATACACTTATTGACATTTTTTTTTACCAAAGACACGTGGCTGAATACATTTTGGCCTAAATGTATGACTAAAATCTAAAATTGAGTTTATTGGATTTTTTTAATAACAAAAAGTAGAAAATATAATTTTTTTTCAAAATTTTTGGTCTTTTTCCATTTATAGCGCAAAAAATAAAAACGGCAGAGGTGATCAAATACCATCAAAAGAAAGCTCTACTTGTGGAAAGAAAAGGACGCAAATTTCGTTTAGGTACAGCATTGCATGACCGCGCAATTAACAGTTAAAACGACGCAGTGCCAAATTGTAAAAAGTGCTCTGGTCAGGAAGGGGGTAAATCCTTCGGGGTCTGAAGTGGTTAAAAACAGGCATAATTCTGTAATGGACATCACTGCAGGCTCAGGAATACTTCTAAAAATCACTGTCTGTGAACACAGTTCACCGCGCCATCCAAAAATGGAAGGTAAAGCTTTATCATGCAAAGAAAAAGCCATATCTGAACATGATCCAGAAATGCCATGGTCTTCTCTGGGCCAAGGCTCAATTAAATTGGTCTTTTGCAAAGTGGAAAACTGTTCTGTGGTCGGAAAAATCAAAATGTTACTTTTTCTTGGCAACCATGGGTGCTGCATCCTCTGGACTAAAAAGGAACGAGACCTTCTGGCTTATTATCACCACACAGTTCAAAAGCCTGCATCTCTGATGATATGGTGGTGCATTAGTGCATAAAGAATGTGCAGCTTGCATATCTGGAAAGACATCATCAGTGCTGAAAGATATATTCAGGTTTTAGAGTAGCATATGCTCCCATCCAGATTACATCTTTTTCAGGGAAGGCCTTGCATATTTTAGCAGAACGATATATAAACCACATACTATGAGAACAGCATGTCTTTGTAGTAGAAAAATCCGGGGGCCTGCCTGCAGTCTAGACCTTTCATCAGTTGAAAACATTTGGTGCATCTTGAAATTAAATACAGTATCTCACAAAAGTGAGTACAGACCTCCATATGTTTGTAAATGTTTTATTATATCTTTTCATTTGACAACACTGAAGAAATGACACTTTGCTACAATGTAAAGTAGTGAGTGTATAGCTTGTATAACAGTGTAAATTTGCTGTCCCCATAAAATAATTCAACACACAGCCATTATTGTTTAAACCGCTGGCAACAAAAGTGAGTACAGCTCTAAGTGAAAACGTCCAAATTGGGCCCAAAGTGTCAATATTTTGTGTGGCCTCCATTATTTTCCAGCACTGCCTTAACCCTCTTGGGCATGGAGTTCACCAGAGCTTCACAGGTTGCCTCTTCCACTCCTCCATGACGACATCATGGAGCTGGTGGATGTTAGAGACCTTGCGCTCCTCCACCTTCCATTTGAGGATGCCCCACAGATGCTCAATAGAGTTTAGGGCTGGAGACATGCCTGACCAGCCCATCACCTTTACCCTCAGCTTCTTTAACAAGGCAGTTGTCGTTTTGGAAGTGTGTTTGGGGTCGTCATTATGTTGGAATACTGCCCTGTGGCCCAATCTCTGAAGGGAGGGTATCATGCTCTGCTTTAGTATGTCACAGTACATGTTGGCATTCATGGTTCCCTCAATGAACTGTAGCTCCCCAGTGTGGGCAGCACTCATGCAGCCCCTAACCATGACACTCCCACCACCATGCTTGACTGTAGGCAAGACACACTTGATTTTTGTACTCCTAACCTGGTTGTTGCCACACACGCTTGACACCATCTGAACCAAATGAGTTTATCTTGGTCTCATCAGACCAAAGGACATTGTTCCAGTAATCCATGTCATTAGTCTGCTGGTCTTCAGCAAACTGTTTGCGGGCTTTCTTGTGCATCATCTTTATAGGAGGCTTCCTTCTGGGACAACAGCCATGCAGACCAATTTGATGCAGTGTGCAGTGTATGGTCTGAGCACTGACAGGCTGACCCTCCCACCCCCTTCAACCTCTGCAGCAATGCTGGCAGCAATCATATGTCTATTTCCCAAAGACAGCCTCTGGATATGACGCTAAGCACGTGCACTCAACTTCTTTGGTTGACCATGGCAAGGCCTGTTCTGAGTGGAACCTGTCCTGTTAAACCGCTGTATGGTCTTGGCCACCGTGCTGCAGCTCAGTTTCAGCATCTTGGCAATCTTCTTATAGCCTAGGCCATCTTTATGTACAGTAAAGATTCTTTTTTTCAGATCCTCAGAGAGTTCTTTGTCATGAGGTGCCATGTTGAACTTCCAGTGACCAGTATGAGAGAGTGAGAGCGGTAACACCAAAGTTAACACACCTGCTCCCCATTAACACCTGAGATCTTGTAACACTGGGGAGGGAAAATTTCTAATTGGGCCCAATTTGGATATTTTCAATTAGGGGTGTACTCACTTTTGTTGCCAGTGGTTTAGACATTAATGACTGTGTGTTAAGTTATTTTGAGGGGGCAGCAAATTTACATTGTTATACAAGCTGTACACTCAGTACTCTACATTGTAGCAAAGTGTAATTTCTTCAGTGTTGTCACGTGAAAAGTTATAATAAAATATTTACAAAAATGAGGGGTGTACTTACTTTTGTGAGATACTCTATATGACAAAGACCCAGGACTGTTGAGCATTTAGAATCCTATATCAGGCAAGAATCGAACAATGTTCCTCTCCCAAAACTCTGGTAACTGGTCTCCTCAGTTCACAGACATTTACAGAGTGTTTTTAAAGGAAGAGGGGATGCTACAGTGTAGTAAACATGGCATTGGTCCAACTTTTTTGAGACGTGTTGCTGCCATCTATTATGTATAGAGTATAGATTTATGGCATTTACACATAATTGCATTCTGTGTTAATGTACATTTTACACAGCGTCCCAACTTTTTTTGGAATTGGGAGTTGTAGAAAGTGAGGTAGACCTAGTAGGCACCTACCTACAAATTAGTCATTTGTGACTGTGCTCAGTAGCAACCTGTGTAGGTCCTGGGCTAAGCAGACTTTACAGTGCTGTACTTGTATGTCTCTTTAGGCCCCTATTTACACTTGTGTGACTTGTCCTGTGACTTGGGACTGCAAAGTTGCAAGACAAGTCGTACCCCGTGATATCCAAATATCCATACCCTTCGCTTTAAAGAAGCTTATCCTGCTTTTAACTAATACACTTTCTCCATCAACTTTTCCCCCACAGCTATTACCGTTTGTATCAATTGACCCTCCCTCCTAGATTGTTAACTCTAGCGAGCAGGGCCCTCTGATTCCTCTTGTACCAAATTGTAATGTAATTGTAATGTCTGACTTCATTTTAAGTGCTACGCAAACTGTTGGCACTATATAAATCCTGTATGATAATATAATAAATAATAATATCCAATGAGTACCATTCATATCTGTGCAACTTCAAAGTAGTCCCTGCACTACTTTGGTCCGACTTTGATGTGACTTGAGGTCCATTGACCTCAAGATTACACAGGCATTGTTTCAAGTCACGTGACTTTCAGGTTGCACAAGTGTGAAAGGGGCCTTAGGGAGAGTGTACAATCTGGTCTGTGGCTTTTCAATGTTGTCATCCCTTTCTGCAGCACAGATATCAGTTTTATTGTAGACTTCCAAATCTTGGAGAATTTAGGATGGTACTGTGTGCAATACAGATTTCTCTTCTTGCCGCTCAGCTTGGGGTCATCAGACCTCATTATTGTCACCACTGTCATTTTGCAAGGTGACAGTGTCTCTTTAAAGGGAAACTGATGTTTTATACCGGTTTGTCATACAGGGTGTACCCATGACACCAGAATCTCATAACATAATGGGGTTTTTCAGAAGCTCTCTGCTGATATCGATAACTTCTAAACATAGCAAACTGAAGCTAGAGGGAGGGAAAAGGGGTAGAGTCACCACTCTCTTCCAATTGTGCCTGTGTGTAGATTTCAGCTTAAGCTATTAAGCTCTGTAGACAAGTTTTTTTAAACAAAGCTGCTTAGTAAATTACATTTACAAAAAAATAAATATATATATATATATATATATATATATATATATACACTGAGTCATTAACACAATGTTGTGATTAATAAAACAGTCCCAGACTTCTGCCCTGCTTACAAACAGTCTGGCTGGTTCTTTATATCCCCTGGTGTAGCCATGCATGCACAGTTTGTTAAGTATTGTTAGTAAAATAGTGTACTGTGTACAGTTCACCTACACTAGATCTATACACCTAAATTGGAAATGGAAGCAGAGGGCAACAGTTTGTCTATTTTCAACATTTAAGCCTCATCAGCCCTACCACCACCCCAGGCCTGGCAAGAATTGTGTGGCTGTGGCATCTGATTTTTGTTCATGTAAAAAACAAGTTGAGCAGTATGCAATATATACTTATATTAATGCCCTTATAGCAATATATGTGTTCTGAATAGCTATTTATCATAAAATCAACATCAGATGTTTTAACAAATAAAAGTACTGACTGAAATGTCTCTTTTCAGCTGGAAGGGGCTCCCATGAGTAATACCGCGGGATCCAAGACACTGCTGAGACTTCGAAGGATGACTCCATTTTGGAGAGGGTTATCACTGCGTCCAGTTGGCGCTTCATGCAGAGATGACACAGAATGCCTTACAAGACTATGCAGGTAGCTTACACATGTAATGCACTGCCTGGGGAGGCCTAAGCTATGTTTGCCTGAGAGTAACTGGTTATGACATTGACCTAGCTGCTGCACCAAAAAAGAAAAGAATTAATAAACAAAGATATAAACTACTACAATGTTCCTTCATCTATTTTGTTTACTAAGGTGTTTTCCTTTTGCTATTCACTAGAAGCAGGGTGGATTAGCTAATAATATTGCCCTATCAATTTAACGAACATGGAATGACATTTACACAGGGAGTGCCATACGTTATCAATTTGCAGAAGGAGCAGTGATGTCAGCCATAGATGGTTTTATTCTCGGCCAGTTCAGCAGGTACTGCCCGAGATTGGAACCATGTATGGGCAGGTTGAATGTACCAAGTTGAACAAAATTTGGGTACAACCAGCCTGCTGGATTTTACATGCGATTATAGCTAGCAGCTGGTATAGCCGCTAGCAATAATCACTGTCTTCTCCCCGGTGGGGACAGCTTCCCCTTCCAGGAGAATGCAATGGCTTTCCCCTGTCAACACGGTCTGTAGTTGCAGGCAGTGGCAGCTGGTGAAGTTTAAGGATGGGAGAGCCCCAAGACCCGTCTTCCTTTTTTCACCCCTCCCGCTTATCATAAGCCCCACCCCTTATACAATCCACCCACTCCGTTACCTGTATTTCACTTGCTTCCACCCATAGTGTCAGGAGTATACAGCTCAGCCTCACAGATCAGGACACATAGCTCAGCATTACAGATAGGGTATATACAGCTCAGCCTCACACATCAGGGTATATAGCTCAGCATTACAGATAGGGTATATATTTCATATATTTCAGCCTCACAGATCAGGGTATATACAGACCAGGGTGTATACAGCTCAGCCTCACAGATCTGGGTATACAGCCCATCAATACAGCTATAGCTCAGCATTAGATAGTGTATATAGACCAGCAATCCAGATAGTGTATATAGCCCAGCTCCAGTGGCAGCCCCCCCCCCCGGGGGGGGCCAACGACACCACTGACAGCACCCCCCCCCCCCCCCAGGTCTGGCACTTACTGGGCTATAGGGAGGATCCTCCTGTGTCTCCACTTTCCCCCATTCCTCCACAGTGCGGGCAGCAGCGGCAGAGGTGTTTATTCTACATGCTTCCTCCACTTGCCAAAGCACCTCCACTTGCCAAAGTATATATACAACCAAAGTTTTTTTTTTTTTTTTTTAAATGTTAATACGCATAACAATACAGCAATAGAAAGGGTATGCACAGAAAGGAACTTCTAAGTGCACTACGTCAGCAATTTTATTAAAAGGCAGCAATTAAAAACACTTGATTGCAGAGTAAACAGTCTTATCAAGGTATGAAGTCCTCCTGAGATGGTATTTCCTGTAACTGTGCTGGCCAGCAGCTGCAGGAACCGAGAGTTTGGAGGAGCAACATGGCTGCTGCACTTCCTGAAACCACTGTGGGACACGAGGCAGAAGTGATGTCAGCAAGGGGGAGGTCACTGCAATTAGAAGCGCCTTTCTCTGCATATCTTTGTCTATCCAGAGCCTACTTTTTCTCCTGTAAGTGCTGCTTGAGTGCCTTTTAGCTTACTATCTTGCTACCTTGGATGATCCTGAATTTATACAGCACCTGGAGGACCCTTCTAGCAGAAGTGCTCCTACTTACCATTCTCCAAAAATAGAAATGGTGACAATGTTGCAGCAGTTACCTACAGATGAAAGAATGTTGTCAACTTTTCAAAACAAGCACCTATTCAATGGTCCTTCTAGCAGGATCAGCAGGTACAGTGCCTTGAAAAAGTATTCATACCCCTTGAAATGTTACACATTTTGTCATGTTAGATCCAAAAACCTAAATGTATTTTATTGGCTTTTTATGTGATAGACCAAAACAAAGTGGCACATAATTGTGAAGTGGAAGGAAAATGATAAATGGTTTTTAAATTTTTTTACAAATAAATATCTGAAAAGTGTGGCGTGCATTTGTATTTAGCCCCCTTTACGCTGATACCCCTAAATAAAATCTAGTGAAACCAATTGCCTTCAAAAGCCACCTAATTAGTAAATAGAGTCCACCTGTGTTTAAATTAGTCTTAGTATAAATACAGCTGTTCTGTGAAGCCCTCAAAGGGTTTGTTAAGAGAACTTTAGTGAACAAAATGCATCATGAAGGCCAAGAAACACACCAAACAGGTCAGGGATAAAGTTGTGGAGAAGTTTAAAGCAGATTTAGGATATAAAAAAAATCCCAAACTTTGAACATCTCACGAAGCACCGTTTAATCCATCATTTGAAAATGGAAAGAGTATGGCACAACTGCAAGCCTACTAAGACATGGCCCTCCACCTAAACGGACAGGCTGGCAGGGAGAGCATTAATCAGAGAAGCAGCCAAGAGGCCCATGGTAACTCTGGAGGAGCTGCAGAGATCCACAGCTCAGGTTGGGGAATCTGTTTGCAGGACAACATTTAGTCGTGCACTCCACAAATCTGGCCTTTATGGAAGAGTGGCAACAAGAAAGCCATTGTTGAAAGAAAGTCATGAGAAGTCTCGTTTGCGAGAAGCCATGTGCGGGACACAGCAAACATGTGGAAGAAGGTGCTCTGGTCAGATGAGACCAAAATTGAACTTTTTGGCCTAAAAGAAAAATGCTATGTGTGGAGGAATACTAACACTGCACATCACCCTGAACACGCCATCCCTACCGTGAAACATGGTGTTGGCATCATGTTGCGGGGATGCTTTTCTTCAGCAGGGACAGGGAAGCTGGTCAGAGTTGATGGGAAGATGGATGGAGCCAAATACAGGGCAATCCTAGAAGAAAACTTGTTGGAGTCTGCAAAACGACCCTAAACATACAGCCAGAGATACAATGGAATGGTTTAGATCAAAGCATATTCATGTGTTAGAATGGCCCAGTCAAAGTCCAGACCTAAATCCAATTGAGAATCTGTGGCGAGACTTGAAAATTGCTGTTCCCAGACACTCTCCATCCAATCTGGCAGAGCTTGAGCTATTTTGCAAAGAAGAATGGGCAAAAGTTTCACTCTCTAGATGTGCAAAGCTGGTAAAGACATCTCCAAAAAGTCTTGCAGCTGTAATTGCAGGGAAAGGTGGTTCTACAAAGTATTGATTTAGGGGGCTGAATACAAATACACCACACACGTTTCACATATTTATTTGTAAAATATTTTGAAAACCATTTATCATTTTCCTTCCACTTCATAATTATGTGCCACTTTGTGTTGGTCTATCACATAAAATCCCAATAAAATACATTTACGTTTTTGGTTGGAAAATTTCAAGAGGTATGAATACTTTTTCAAGGCACTGTATTTAACAGATATTCCTAGGGGTAGTTAGAAAAAACAGATCCCAGTAAAAGCAGCCCTGTATCACACATTCTATAAAGAAAGGGAACAGAGGGCGCACCAGCCTAGCACATTATCTTTGCGACAATTTAATATTTAAAATGATGTATAAAATATATTCACAAACAAAATAAGTCAAGCAGAATATAGTCCACCAGATGTTCCACCCAGCATGATCGAGTGCCAATCGTAGAATAAGTAAAAAAAAGCTGACAGGTTTCAAGGGTTGTCCCCTCGTCTTCAAAGCTGATTCAGCTGGTGGACTATATTCTGCTTGACTTATTTAATTTGTGAGTATATTTTATACATCCTTTTAAATATTAAATTGTCGCAAAGATAATGCACTAGGCTGGTGCGACCTCTGTTCCTTTTCTTCATAGAGTTTCATTCGGGTATCCCTGCATTTTGCGAGTGGGAGCACAGCCATTGTGGTGGCTTAACCAGTGGAGACACATGTTTTCAATCAGCTGCACAGTAACTTCTCAAGTGCAGGAGTATTAGTTTTCTTTTAGGTCTATATCACATATTGCATGAGATTTTATAGTTTGACTATTGTTCTACTTTAAGGGCTTTACATTTTTCTCTTAAACTTCCTTTAGGTAGCTGCATGGAAAATGTTATATATAATGTGTTTTCTTTTCCAGAAAGGAACGTTGCTCCTTAAAGACATTTGCAGATTAACAACAATCTTCTGCTGATATTAAGAGCATTTGGAAAAATGTCATCAATGAATGCAGATAAACTTAGATCATTATCTCTGCAAGAAATTATTTATTGGTTACTGAGATCATCGGTGTACAATTTGCACTCAGTTTTTATGAATATTTATTGATATGTAATATATTATTTTATAAGCAAGACTTTTTCACAAGTAGATGAATTGAAGAAAAATGTGTAATGAATAAGAACTTAACTCTCCAGTGAAAACCTTCTGCACTCTTAATTCACCCCAAAGAAGTACTGTATATCCAAATGCAGCCTCCAATGAAAAATTTACAAACACAATAAAATAAGTGCAACACTATCAAAATTAAATATTAAACTTGGTCTTTATACCAAAATAAATAATAATACTACTAATACAAAAAAAAAAGTTCCAAAAACAATCATAGAGCTCTAACACAATTTCTGCCATAGAACTGGGCACAATAAAATAAAAATCTTCGGTTATGTAAAATAGCAGCATCCAAATCCAGTCTACTTCACATGCAATACAAAACATGGCTAGCATGTCCACACAGTAAGCTTATGCTAGTGGTTTCATGCTTATAGAGAGCTGGAATCACTAACACAATCTTACTGCATGGACACACTTAAAATCTGTAATATTGCATACGATTATATTATTTTTGTTATATTAATGTAGAATTATAGGCAACATTTTATTTATTTTTTGTTAAATATTGGATAGAGTAAGGGAGGGTTATAATCCTGTGCTCCACGCGAGCGATTCCTCTTCACTTCCTGTCCTATAGTCAAAACAGGAAGTGATAGGGAATCCCTTGGGGTCCCCAGAACTAGTGTCCCTATCCAAGGATTTCCCCTTTATTACTATTCTGGGGACAACCCAAAATTGGGGATTTTCTTTTACTTTCATTGTTAATGGTAAACAGGACAAATAGAGAGGGTAAGTCTCCCTAATGGGGACACAGACAGCAATAAAAACTGACAGGGGATCTAATCCATCTCCATTCTATCCAAAACTAAGGAAAAAGTTTTGTCTTTAGTTATACTTTAATACTTCCCAGTAATTTCTGTAGCAGAAGATGAATTCAAGTTTTAGGGTTAATTATGAAGATCATATTTAATATTTATTTTTGATAGTGCTGAATTGGGTTTATTTTATTATCAATACAAAACTGTTCTGAACTGACTCATGATTAAAATACTGCTTGAACACAAAACATTTAGACTGGCTTGTGGGTACCCAATAAGATGTACTTCAAGTGAAAATCAAACTTTGCTGTTAAAAATCTTAAGGTCAAATAAATACTAGAAGGAGTTTAGTAAACTTTATTGCAGTATTACTAGCTGCTGTTCTCTTAATGCATGTATCCCAGTTCCTTCCAAAAATGGAGCACTAAGTGGGAGGATCGGTCTTGCTAGGATTACATACCTAAAGATTTTGTAATGAGAAAAAATGGCTGGGAACAGCAGTGTGCCAGTCACTTGAGTAGGGCGTTCTGTATACAGTGTACTGATTTTTCTCTGGGACATCATATTTACCATACTTACAATAAAACATTTGACTTTTTGCCAGTTTTAGAAAATCATGGATAGTTGAAAAAAAAAAAAAAATCATGACAGTAATTTTTAATATTAAATTACAAAAGGATTTGTGTGGCAATTTTCATTGTAACAAAAATGCAGCTTTATAGATGATTTACTGTTAGAATGCCATCAAAAATATTTATATGCTGCTATTTGAAGTTATTCTTAAAGTCAGTTAAATGGATAGGCGCACCACAAAGTAAAAATGCTGTTTAATTTTTAATATTCAAAGCAAACATGCCCATCCGTCCCCGTGTCTTCATGATTTATTTTGTTGAGCAGACACTTTGAAAAAGACCCCCCTAGCATTTCAAGCCATGGCCATCTTGAAATAGGGCAGAGGATTCAGGTAGCATTTACTTCCTGGAATCCATCTGCCCTTAGCTCAGGCATGCAGGTATGAGGGTGTGCTCCAGATGAAAGAAAAACAAAAAGGCTCATGAAGTCTCCTGGAATGTATGACATCATTTGACCTAGGCCAGAAATCAGAAAGCAACAGAATAAAAGTTAAAAGAAAAAGTGTAAAACAAGTAAATATGATATACTTTCCTATCTATTTACTAATGCAAGCAGCATAAGGATTAAAAATAATTTATGTTGACTGAGAGAATAGGGTTCTACTTTAATACGAAAAGAAATATCAGTTAAAGTGATTGTAAGGGTTTTATTTGATTTTTTTTTTAAAGACAAACATATCATACTTACCTCCGCTGTGCTCATCTTCTGGGGTCCCCCGGCAGCTCTTGCGGGTCCTCCCCACATTAGATAATCCCCTAGGAGAAGCGCTCTCCCGAGGGGGTTACCTTGCGGGCGCGCTCCTGAGTCCAGCATTTGGCGTCCATAGCCGCCGAATGTATGACACGGCCCAACGCCATTGGATTTGATTGACAGCAGCGTGTGCTACTCTCAATCTATCCAATCAAGACCTGAGAACCCCCGGGCAGAGGGACAGTGCGTCCCCGCCGGGTCAAGTTCCAGGGCTGAGGTAAGTAAAATGGGGGGGTCAGTCACTGCCAGGTGTTTTTTCACCTTAATGCATAGGATACATTAAGGTGAAAAAACATGAAGATTTATAACCCCTTTAACTTGTATAAGATTAAGTGATGTCTATTTTTATCTATTTTTTCTTATTTTATGCAAGTTATTTTATCTAAAAAGAGGAACTCCCAGATACAACACCTGTCCGCTTCACTGAATTTAAGTGGGTTATACCACATTCTCTATGTTTTGCAACACACAGAAGCTGCTGAAACACACACACACACACACACACACACACACACACACACACACACACACACACACTACTGCCCAAATCTGTTAGCCTTTAATGCTAAACGGTGCATCATAAAACACAATGCAGACACAGAAAAGCAACATCTATTATGGTTTATTTATTGCAGAATGTTTTCCTACATTTCTTCTGTAATATGCAAATTCTATTATTTTCCTTGGTAACAAATGTCACTGGGAGAGAAATTGATGGGAAATCTGGAATGTTACAGCTGCCATCAGAACATAACGGGAGGGAAAATCTTCCAATGCTTTGGTAATTTTCTAAGGGGGATTTCAGGTTACTTTGGAAAGATTGCCTCTCAGATCCTGTTGTGAAGGTGTTGGGTAACCATCCTAACAGGTAACAGATAATTAACCTTCAGGCATCCACAATCTGTAAATTAAGGTGGAACTCATAGCAGTAACCCTCATTTTTTTTGTCCCCCCACTTCCCTCCTTAACTTATGGTTGTTACCACAAAAAAAAAAAGCATACTTTAAAGTGGAGTTCTACCCTGAAAAAAAAAAAATCACCAAAAATCCTTAAAAAAAAAATAAAAAAAAAAACCTTTGAAAAAAAATTTTTTTTAAACTTACCTAAACCCTTGTTGCTAGGCAGTCTTCCTAATCTGCCTCTTCCGCGGTGTGTTCTGCTCCTCGGTGAGCAGCCCCGTTGTCTTCTGGGAACTGTGTGTTCCCAGAACACCACGGGGCCATTCACAGAACGTAGCGCAGCGCCGCAGGAAACTGGCAGTGAAGCCGCAAGGCTCCACTGCCTGTTTCCCTTACCTAGGATGGCGGTGCCGGGACCCGAGAGCCGAGTTCCAAGTATCCCATTTTCTTCACTGTAGAAGAGAAGGGTCCTTCTTTAGGCATACATGTTGCTGCCTAGGTGACCAGAACACTTCTAATTGGTTATAGAGCAGAGGAGTCCACTCAAGCTCAAGACTAATTTGTGCCAAGAGAACTTTAGTCTACTATTGATGTATGTTTTTGCTCCAAGCTAACAGAGTGCACTTTCAGTGACAGCTGACAGTCTTTACTAAGGATTAGGAACAGATCAGCTTGGTCCTGTTCATATGATCATTATAACTGACATTCACGGTGACCACATGTAGGCTAGTGGTTAATTCACAAAATAAAACTTTCCAGCCTGAAGATGGCAGTGTGCCTCTGATATTGTGGTCTGTTGAAAAGTGGAAAACTGTTCTTTGGTCAGGCGAATTGAAATTCTACATTTTTTCTGGCAACCATGGGCGCAGTGTCCTCTGGACTAAAGAGGAGAGGGACATTGTGACTTGTTATCTGTGCTCAGTTCAAAAGCCTGCATCTGTTGATACATGGGTGCAGTAGTGCGTATAGAATGGGCAGTTTGCACATTTGGAAAGGCACCATCAATACTGAAAGATATATCCAGGTTTTAGAGTAGCATATGCTCCCATGCAGGTGACGTCTTTTTCAGGGAAGGCCTTGCATATTTCAGCAGGACAATGCTAAACTGCATCAATGACAACAGCAAGACTACATATTAGAACAGTCTGGGGGCTTGACTGGCCTGCCTGCAGTCCAGACCTTTCACCAACTGAAAATATGTAGCGCATGTTGAAACAAAAATACTACAAAGAAGACCCAGGACTGTTGAGCATTTGGAGTCCAATATCAGGCATGAATGGGACAACATTCTTCTCCCAAAACTCCAGGAACTGGCCTTCTCAGTTCCTAGACATTTACCGAGTGTTGTTAATCACTCGCTGACATAGGTGTGCGCAGGCTATAGCATTAGGGTGTGCACCCCAAAGTTCAAACACACATGCATGTGTGTGTGTCTACATATATATATATATATATATATATATATATATTGCCCCCAGGACATTGATCTTGCTGCCGGCACAGTGAAAGAGAAGTGCATAAGCACTTCTCTTATGACAGAGCTGGTAAGAGGGACATATATTTCTCATCTCCCCGCCTCCACACAGAGCAATTATGCTAATGCACACAAGGTGATAAGGGTGTGCCCAGGCACACCCCTATGCTTGCCAGCCCTGCCACAGTACATGTACTGCGGCAGGGTGGCATGTGAAGGCATCGTAACATATATGTGCTTCAGGTGCCTGCTCCGGGTTTAGGAGCATGCCCTCTTCCTCATGAGCACTGTGTCCACCGTACACAGCAGATTGCAGATCGCGGTACTCGGGCCTATGCAAACACACAATCACAATGTCAACAAAGCTGCTATGAATAAATTCATAACAGCTATGGTTCCTATGCTGTGATTGGTCCACAGTTATCACATGGTACCTGGGCCAATTGCAGCACCCTATACCAGTGTTTCTCAACTCCAGTCCTCAAGGCGCCCTAACAGGTCATGTTTTCAGGCTCTCCATTATTTTGCACAGGTGATTTGATCAGTTTCACCGCCTTAGTAATCACCACAGCTGTTTCCTCTGAGGGAAATCCTGAAAACATGACCTGTTGGGGCGCCTTGAGGACTGGAGTTGAGAAACACTGCCCTATACCATGTGAATAGCCCTTGAACTACATAGCTGAAGTTAAATCCAAAGCAAATTGAATAAGAAAATTGTGTAATGTATGGCCAGCTTTACTCTGAAGAAAGCATGTTAAAAGAAAAAAAAAAATGGTAGATAATGAAAAAAAAAGTGAATGCTAAGCCATGGTAAACATGGCCCTGTACCAACATTTTTAAAACATGTTGCTGCCATCAATTTCAAAATGACCTTATTTTTTTTGTAAAAATTTTCGAAAATTTTCTAAAATTTTCTCAGTTTGACCACTTCCCGCCTGGCCTATAGCAGATTGACGGCCGGGCGGTGGTTCCGTTATCCTGACTGGGTGTCATATGACGTCCAGCAGGATAACATGCCGCCGTGTGCCCGCGGGGGCGTGCATCGCAGCGATCGGTGGGTCAGTCTGACACACCGATCTTGGTAAAGAGCCTCCAGCGGAGGCTCTTTACCACGTGATCAGCCGTGTCCAATCATGGCTAATCACGATGTCAATAGGAAGAGCCGTTGATCGGCTTTTCCTCACTCGCGTCTGACAGACGCGAGTAGAGGAGAGCCAATCGGCGGCTCTCCTGACAGGGGGGTCTGCACTGATTGTTTATCAGCGCAGCCCCCCTTCAGAGGACCACACTGGACCACCAGGGAAGGGGACAACATGTGGATGGCCAGGTATGTACCCCCTATGGCCATCCACATGTGCCCAATCTGTGCCCACAAATGGGCACTGATTGGCACCATTATATTTCAGTGATGCCCAGCAATGCCACCCATTAGTGCCCATCAGTGCTGCATACCAGTGCCACCTATCAGTGCCCATCAGCGCCGCCTAACAGTGCCACCTCATCGGTGCCCATCAGTGCAGCCATATCAGTGCCCGTCAGCGCAGCCATATCAGTGCCCGTCATTGAAGAAAACATACTTATTTACAAAAATAACAGAAACAAAGAAAAACTTGTTTTTTTTCAAAATTTTCGGTCTTTTTTTATTTGTTGCGCAAAAAATAAAAACCACAGAGGTGATCAAATACCACCAAAAGAAAGCTCTGTTTGTGGGAACAAAATGATAAAAAATTTGTTTGGGTACAGTGTAGCATGACCGCGCACTTTTCATTCAAATTGCGACAGCGCTGAAAGCTGAAAATTGGCCTGGGTGGGAAGGTGTCTAAGTGCCTGGCATTGAAGTGGTTAAACATTTTATGTGTTTTCTATTGAGAATAAAATATGGGTTTATGAGATTTGCAAGTCATTTCATTCTGTTTTTATGTAGATTTTACACAGCGTCCCAACTTTTTGGGAATTGGGACTTTACCTAATCAGTATTTAGAATAGGAGATGTTGCTGTGGTCTTATTTTTTGAATGATCAGGTGGAGTACTGCGCGAAGGTGCGGAAGCAGTAGAACAGGAGAAAATGCATAGATCGGTGAAAATTTGATCCCACGGAAAAAACAAGGCATCTGTTCCGTATGCAATCGGATCCCTTGTCTTTGACACAAAGTTGTCGATCTTGTTGTTGAACCTGGATGCAAAAAGATCCACATCCGGAATTCCCCATCTTTGACATATTGACAGAAAGATGTCAGGGTGAAGGGATTATTCTCCCGGGAACAATTGTTGGCGACTCAAGTAGTCCGCCTGTCAATTCTCTATCCCTGGAATGAAAAATTGTTGATAGGCAAGGGATGTTGTTTTCTGCCCAAGATAGAATATGATTCACCTCTTTCTGGGCCGCACGACTTCTCGTGCCCCCTTGGTGATTGATATAGGCCACAGCTGTGGCTGTCAGATTGGATCCTGACAGGACAATTCCATAGTCTTGGTGTCCAGGCCTCGAGGGCCAGGCGTACTGCCCGAATCTCTAAAATATTGATGGGCAAGGCCATCTCTGATTTGGACCATTTCCTTTGGACAGATGCTTCTTCCAGGACTGCTCCTCAGCCCAGAAGGCTGACATCTGTTGTTACCACCTTCCAGGTAACTGGTAGAAAGGATTTTTTTCTTTTTGAAGATACTTGGATATTAACCACTAATTGAGGCTCTGACAGACATCGGGGGATAAATGCATTGGAAAGTCCAGAGCTTGGACCCTTTTGTTCCAAGTTGACAGGATACTGTTTTGCAGCAGTCTTGAATGAAACTGCGCATAAGGAACGATTCTTCTTTGTTTTGACCAACTGAATCAGTTCCCTTATGGAACTGCTCCTTTGCCGGGGCATAAAACACTCTTCTGAGCTCTATGATCAGCCCCAAGTACTGCAATCTCCTTAATGGTTTTAAGGAGGATTTCTCCAGGTTGAGAATCCAATCTATGTATTCCAGATAGCTGACTGCGGTGACCAAAGTTTGGTTTAAGCGGGCTACCAATTGATCTATTAAGAAAAAAACTGTCTAAGTAGGCTAGTATTGTTATACCTTGAGCCCTTAACCTGGCGAAAGGTGGAGCCAGGATCTTTGTAAACACTCAAGGTGCAGTAGCTAGACAGAGCTATAAACTGGAAATTAAGATTTTCTACCTCGAAGCGTAGAAATTTCTGGTGAGAGGGGAAAATCAGCACATGGAGATAAGCATCCTTGATGTCGATTGACACCAGAAGTTCTCCCCCTTGTAGGATGGAGACTACTGATCGGATTGAAAAAGAAAAGAAAAGAACCGATATTCAAAAACTGCATTAGATCTTTGATATCTAAAATGGGTCTGAGATCTCCGTTTAGTTTTGGAACCGTGAACAGGTTTGAATAAAACCCTAAACCTTGCTTCTTCCAAGGGGACCATTGATATCACTCTTTGAGACAAGAAATGATCCAAGAAAGACTTTTTCACTGGATCTCTGGGAACGTTTGATCTGAGAAAACGAGGAGACGGAAACTCTCGGAACTCTAGTTTGTAACCTAGAGAAATTGAGGAAGCTACCCATCTGTCCTGACATTGTTCCTGCCAGACCCTTGAAAACTGTAGAAACCTTCCCCCTACTTGAGCGGGCAGGGGCGCCTCTTCATAAGGAGGCTTTAATATTCTGTTTTGTGAGTTTTCTCCCCCAGGTCCTCCTTTGACCCTGAGGTTTACCTCTTGAACTTGACGGTGGAGGCCATCGTGACTGCCTGGAGGCTGATGCCCCCGACACTGGAGAAGAAGCACGTTTAAAAGAAAAAAGCTTCTTAACCGGTAAAAGGGAACTTTTCCCATTAGAAATTCTTTGGATATACTTATCCAAATCGTCTCCAAATAACCGTTCATGATAAAAAGCGAAACTAGTCAAGAGCTTTTTGCATGGCGCTTCAGTTGACCAATTTTTCAACCATAGGATTCTACGCACATGTACCAGCCCTAGCATGAGCCGTGAGCCCTGGAGAATAGAATCTTTCATAGCGTCTACTGTAAAACACAACGCTTCTGATACCCTGGCCAAATCCTGGGCCTGCTGATCGGGAATAACTTTGAGTACCTCTATAAACTGGTTTTATAAGGACTAAGATACTCCGATCGCTGCCAGCGCTGACTGAACATTGGAGCGAAATAGATATCTATTTTTTTAAAAAAGGAACTCCAACTTATCTGTTGGCTCCTTTAGCATATGAGCATTGTCTACTGGACAAGTCATGTTTACAGAGAATATAGCAGCGTCAATTGCTGGAATTCCCCATTATAAAACTCTTCATACATAGGATACATTTTTGAAAAATTTTTCGGAGGAAAAAACTGTTTATCTGGGTGCTCCCCAAAATGCATTAGCTTCCTTAGACAAGAATGGATAGGAAAAACATGAATCAGATTGGGAAGGCTTTGGTAAACCCAAACCAGAAGTGGGCTCATCCATTGACTGCGTTACTGGCAGTAGAAATGTGGAGCAGACCAATTCAGTGAGAGACTGTACCAACAACCTTTCCTGCGAACCTGACAATTCCATATCAGGTTCTTTGGAAGAGGAGACATTAGCCTCTTCCTGGTCCTTTGAAAGAAATTCGTCATCTCTTGCTCTATGTTCCTCAGTAAAAGGGTCCTTAGCAATGGACGGGGACCTGCTATGCTTAGTCCCACTCTGGTATGCGATTAAAGCATCAATCTTTTGCTTCAAACTTAAAATGGTTGAAGAAAAAACCTCCTTAGTAATATACACAGGGGCTGCAGTGTTTAAGAGCAGCTGCAACACTTGCCCCTCCTGATGGCTCACTCTGACCAGCCATATTTCTCTCACGGAAGGATGCCATCTTTACTGGGATGGATCTAGGCTTCCATGTGACTTTTAAAAGTCTTTCTAGAGCCCTTTTTGAGGTGTTTTCACCCCCCTTTTGAGCATAGCCTGATGCACAACGCAGAGGTACTATCAGAAGGAATGCATCCACTGCTTGAGCAATAGTCCAGCTCTGTCACTGCTATTAATGCTCAGCCTGATGCAGTAGTAAATGTGTCAAAGAAATGCTTGTGTCACCAAAGTCTTATATGCAAACAAAACATGTGTTTTACCTTTGCTCTTGTGTCCCTCAACAGCTTGCAACAACACACATGGTGCCTTTTAAAAACATACCTTCCCGCGCTGGACGTTGGAGGACGCCAACGCCATGCTAAGCCCCACCTCCTGCATCACCTACGGCCCTTCCCCTCTTTTTTAAAAATAGCTTTTTCCTGCGCGGGCTCCTGATCCTATGGGATCAAGGGAGGGAAGCAGAAATGGCGAGGGGGGGGTTGGAAGCCGCCGCCGCCGAGCGGCGTACCGTTCACGCCATTTTTTTTTTTAAATCTTCAGCGCTCTTTCCCCACTGAAGAGGGGAAGAAAACCAGCACAGGGGGGCATCTGGTGGGGAGAGTGAACCCCCCGAACTACCTGAAGTTCTGCTGTTTGGCCGGAGGAAGAAGCATCTGCAGCTTTCAAGACACAGCGTGGGCTCTCTGAGAAGCATGAGACGGCGAGTGATCAATACAGCCCCCAGTGGTGACACATAGGCATGACAACATTTACTAAATTAAAGGAGACATTCATAAGAAAATTTAAAAAATTTCTTAGAAAACTCCACTTACCTTTTCTGCCGCAGGGTTTTCTGTGGTATACCAACAGACCCAATCTTCACCCTTCACGGTGGGTTCTGTTAAACCTTAAGGAGCTGGGGATCCTCGAGGAAACCCACAATCCTGGACCTGTAATAGCACCTCCGCCAGTAAAACTTTATGGCCTTAATACCAAAAAGTACTGGATCCCAGGGTCCAGCTCTCTAAAAGAGAAGCGTTACAGGAAAGACCTCGTTTCTTCAGATACAAGGCCCGGGTACCATTCAATTCGGCCAAAAAAGACACTTTGAATGGATCCGGCTGCATGGCTAGCCCCAGCAAGGATTGCTCCAGTGGAGCTCAGCACAGCACATCTTTACTCGTGACCAACACCTTAGACACTGGTGAAAAAACTGAGGTACTCCCACCAGTGGGAGGGGTTATATAGGGAGTGCACTTTTTAATTTAGGGCGTGCCAGTGTGCATTACCTGAAGGTGGCCTATAACCCACATAGTAACTACTATGGCTCTGTCCCGTGATGTATAAGAAAAAAAAAAAGAAAAAAGAGAGACAGGAGCCGCTGGGAAGAACAACCTTTGCGATCCTACCAGAGGTGGGGGCAGCTGGCATTGTGCTACATGTTAACCCTAATTATGGGTGTAACATGGTAAGAAGAGTGGAATTATCCCTAATTTGTTCCCGGCCGCTAGGTGGGTGGACTTTGAGACCAAGTGGCTGCATATATGGGTTCATAGGAAACGGTTTTCTATGCCAAGAGTGCACTCACTAAACAGTAACCAAAATGTCACAGGAAGCTCCTGATGCACACTTGTGATTGGGAGCTTCTGACCATATGACCGCTGAAACATCCAGTCACATGATCAGAATGCCTGTCTCTGCTTCTTGGCATTTTGTTTCTTTTAAACAGCTGGGGAGGGGAGCAGCGGGAAGGGATTAACAAACATGTTAACAGAAGACAAGGCGCCAGCTTTGCAAATCTGAGAAACATATGCATTATGCTGAAAAATCCAAGAGGCATTACAGATCCTTCAGACCGTAGGCTTTACTGATAAATTGTCTCGTCCACATAGCAATAGTGGAACGATAAGCAGAAAGGCCTCTGCAGAAACCCTCAAAGTACAAAGAGGGAATCCAATAGCCTAAAACAGGGAGTACCTGAGAGTTAGACTCACAAACCATGTCAATACAGTGAAGAGAATTTTTCTTGGGATGTTTTGATCAGGACCTACAGTAAATGAGGAAGGATGATATCTTGGTTGGGGTGAAAGGGAGAGATCATCTTATGGAGATTGGAATAATGTACCTATTATGGAAAATTTGACTTCTGAGGAACTTCTGAGGGTCCAGTATAGAGGTGAGCACCTTCACATGCCACTGGGTGGAGTGTAAGTAGCATGTTTTACATGGTAAGAAGAGTGGAATTATCCCTAATTTGTTCCCGGACGCTTTTTGGTATTAAGGCCATAAAGTTTTACTGGCGGAGGTGCTATTACAGGTCCAGGATTGGAGGAACGCAATGAATATAATAGTGTAGTGCTACCCCAACTAAATCATGTACTCCATTCAAAATTACTATGAAAAACATTCAGGTGACTTTTACAAATCTTCAATTAGTCAGCTTCTCCCCATATTCAGAGGCAGATGTGATAAAAGTCCAAGCACATCATATAATTAGATGAAGAAAAAAAAAAAATAGTCCTAGAAAAATCTTCAATTATGAACAGTGCTAGCAATGGTCTGAATGTGCTCCCCTGTTCCACAAAACATGCTACTTACACTCCACCCAGTGGCATGTGAAGGTGCTCACCTCTATACTGGACCCTCAGAAGTTCCTCAGAAGTCAAATTTTCCATAATAGGTACATTATTCCAATCTTCCTTTGGCCATTGCTCTTTCGACCAACATTCTCCACAAGCCACAGCAACAAGAATGGCATAAGACGACATAAAAGCAACTAGTAGTGCTCACTGTATATATTTATTCATTCAAACCAAAGGGATACAATAACACTCACAAAGTATAAACCAGCATGTTGAGTTACAATGGTCTGGAAGACCCTAATGCAGACATAAAGTGGCCCAGGCACAAGAATAAAAAACTAAAATACTTTTGTACAAAACAGGAGGGTCCTGGACAGGGCTGTGCCTAGTGCCAGGCCCGGGTACCCCAATTTGTGATAGGAGCCCAGCAACAACTTCCTCAGATCAAGCATTTAACGGATTGGGTCTGCACTGTCTGCTGGATGACAGAGAAAGGGAGAAATGGGCCTTTAAAAAGGTGATCTTTCAGGTAACCCACAATAAGAATTCCCTGAGTACAAAGCAGAGCTAAGACTGGGGCAAAAAACCTCAGTCCCTGGGTGAAACCCCAGGGGCTATGGAGAGACCAAAGTAGAGAGCAACATATTGTTAATGCTGTTTGCCCACTGCAAAATCAGATAGCATTGATGAGGAAAAATGAGAATGTGAAAGTAAGCATCCCAAAAAGGCAATAAGTAACCTGCCCTTTTCCATGCAGACCTTTTGAACACATAGGAACAATTTTGGTCATGAGACCCATATTTGGGCCAGACTCCGTTTTAGGAACTGTAAAGGGGTTTGAGCAGAAGCCCTTCCTGTTTTGGTACAGGGGTAATAACTACTTGAGACAGGCGCTGCTGAACAGCAGCAAAAAGACACTTGCCTTTTCAGAGTGTGTGGAACTCAAGTTTGTAGCCCTGTAAATGGCATTCTGGACTGTCAGCTTTCTGGTTCCAGAAAATCACAGATGTCGGTCATCCCCTGACTCCTAGAAGTGGGGGGCCCCCCTCACTGGGAAGAAGCCTTCTAACCAGTCTTAACTGGCTTGGAGAGTCAGAAATTCTTAAAAGAAGTTCTCTTTTTTTTCTTCTATTCGTTGAACTAGATCATGGGTGCTTAACCCGTGGCCCTCCAGCTGTTGCACATCTACACTCCCATGAGGCATTGCAAGCCACTGACAGTTACAAACATGACTCCCAAGGGCAGAGGCATGATGGGACTTGTAGTTCCGCAACAGCTGGAGGGCCACAGGTTGAGCACCCATAAACTAGATGGACTTGTGTCTTTTTCAAAAGAATTGTATTGGAGAATATATTGATATCTATTTATAGCCACTGGCTAGGAACAGCTCCTCATACAAGATAATAAAGATGTAATTTTACAAACAAGAGAAATGGACACCCAATAGCATATCGAGTCACTCTACAGAGACATTAAACAAGAAGATGGGATCAAGTTTACAGAAAATAGACCTCTCGAAAGGGTCAATTTAAAGCTAAAGGGAAATTGAGTACTAGGACACATTTCAAAAATACGGATAGAAATCGGTATATCCCTATGAACAGTTGCCATCACCAATAATGGGTAACAAATACACCTAAGGGACAACTTACGAGAATTAGGCATAATTGCACTAGTAAGGAGGATGATGACATTCAAGCAGATGTACTCACAAGTAGATTTTCAGCCAAGGGATACAATAAAAGACAGTTGAAGGAGATGCAGATTAAAATAAAATAGGGGCTATGAATAGAAATGTGCCACTAGGAAGTAATACAAGGAATTTGGTCACAGCAGGGTCAAATTATGACCTAGCATTTATCACCAGGTTCAGTAGTCAATATAAGACCGTAAATAAGGAATGAAAAACTACTGGCCCAATTTGATAAGGGATTCCCCCCCGAAAACACCCACATTTGTGTACAGAAAAGCTCCAAATCTGAGACATAGGTTAGTTAAAAACATCCCCGTCCAGAGAAATACCACTTTCTTGGATAAAAAAGGGTTTTTTAGATGCAGGTGGTGTCTAGCATGCAGAACTAGCAGAGACGCCACCTGAATGCGGTCAGAGTTTTTGTCTGGTTCTACAGGACAGAGGTTTAAAATTGACAAAGTCATAGCTTGTCAATCCACGGGGGTCACCTACGTATTGGAATGCCCATGTGGGCTCCATTACGTGGACAGGACCATCTGTACACCATCAATGAGGGTGCAAGACCACAAGAACATCATTCGCAGGGGTTACCTCAAGCATAGCATATTCCAGGCATTTTCTACAATTTCATTATAAAGATGAATCTTTACTCACTTTTTTTGATATTGATAGAATTCATAAACATTGGAGAGGTTTCAACATTAAAAAAAAAGAGGTTTCACATAACGAAACACTATGGATATTCCAGTTAGACATTCTAAACCCCCAAGGGTTAAAACACTGATATTGATTTAAATTGTTTGTTGATAGATTACTAATGGAGGGTGGCCCTTGGACAGTTGGGATGCAGGTCCCACTTCAGTGCATACCTATTCCAGGATGCGCTGAAAAAGGGATATATCTGGAATGTGTCCTTAGAATATAAATCCTCTTACTTTTCTCACCCCATTGCTAAAAATTAATAAAATATGCTATGCAAGTCTCCTCTTTCTTCCAATATAGTCTGTAATACTATGAGTAGGACTTATGGCTTAATAGTTATAATAGGAGAGTCACTTGTGTAATATACTGGTTTGCCACAAGATGAGGCCAATATAAACGAATGGTCTAGGACTGTAATGTAAATGTATTTTATTCATTGATTTTAGTCTTAACAGAATATTAACTATGCGAGAAATTTAACTGTTGTAATACGTTTAAGAATCATCTGCCAACAACATATATGGGATCGAACACCACATCACTGGCGCGATCCAATGAACAGTTTAGATGGATTATAAAGCGGCGATGACTGACGTGACCACGCCTTCTGATGATGAAACGCGTAGGCGGGTATCTTGGTCACGTACCTTGTCACTTCCACCTAGTGGAACGCATGCTCTTTTTTTAAGTGGTTTTAAATAAATGGTATCAAGCTATGTCGATTCCTGTCATTTTATTCTCCCCATCAACTGGATACATCAAGAGGGATCTCCAATTTTGGATGAATTACAAGCATATAAAAGCTTAGTAGACCCATCTCGGTATAAGCCGAGGGGGTCCATACGTGTGGGTGAGTGCACACCCCTGTGGAGGGATATCTATGTTGCGGTCTTTGGAGTGGAAAATTGCATGCACAAGGAGCACTTTATTTGTAACTTTTTGGATGCAAAGCCATTCACTACTTTCACTGGGAGCATAGTTGTTTTCAAGTTTATGGACGGTTTATTAAATTTAACAAATAATTTTAAGCGTCATATTAATTAAAAGTATTTACATGTATTTATGATTTAGTGGTCATGAGATTTGCCGAGAGCACAATTGCACATTATTGCAATTCGCAAAATCATTACCCAGGATGTGCTGATTGGCTTGTGCTGTACCAAATCTCAGCCTAGGCGGGATGGCACATTAGCGCCCCCTACCTGGAAATGCCAGATCACGTACATGATTCAGCCACAGTAAAAAGGCAGTGGGTGGTCTGCAAGTGCGATAATGTTACATATAAATTGTGGATGAATTTTAGGGGTGTGCCCTATCCCTTTTAAGGCTCCAAGGTGCTGTTTTATTAATGGACTGTAAAATGCTGTAAAGGCTGAAGTGTGGAGCATCACGGAAGTATGATAGAATGAATAGCAATATCTGCTCTTAATTATAAATAGGCCACATAAGCTATAGGAATGCAAAAGACAAAGTCTAACAAACTGTGTTTCATGCACTTTGCGTTGAGTATTTTTCAACTGGTCAGGTCAAAATCGTAACACCAGAACGTACAGAAGAGCACGTACACATTCAGAAGGGGAAACGTGACACAGTACAACAGCGTGTCACCTATAAAAGGAAGATAAAAAGGAGACCTTTAACGTCTAATACCTTAACTGTTGGTTAGCCATTAAAGGGATCTTTATTTTGTTTGGCAAACAGCTAGCAGAAAGCTAAAAAAGCGAAGAGCACAACCTATTTTAAAGGAAAGTGAAAGATATAAATTGTTATACTGTACACCTTGCAATTTGTAATAATACAGATTGTTAAAACACATCACTTAACGCCCTAAATCCTCACCATAACCTAAAGCAGAAGTCTGGTCAAAAGCTAAGCTTAAACCTGCTCCCACCCCCATTCTAAGCCCTATGCTAACTGCCCTGTAAAGAAAAAAATGTGTATACTTACATAATCTAAGGGCACCATGGCTTGGTCCTGTGATTATCTTAGTGGCACTCTCCTCTCACCTGGCCGCTAAGAAGATCGCAGGACCAAAGTACCCTTAGGATTAGGCAAGTATACACATCTTTCCTTTACAGGGCAGTTAGCATAGGGCTTAACAAATAGTACTATTTTCTATTCTTCAGCATTTTAAAGAGAAAAAATTGGGAAAGGGCCATGTATTAAAGGGGATGTACAAAATAATCCCCCCGACATATAAAGATACTTTTCATATCTCTATAACAGACTAAGTAAATCCACCTTCTCACAAAAACAAGCTAGAAAAAAAAAATAGTCTTTTGTAATAATACAGAAAATCTATATTTATTAAACGTAGTTTCTCCAGTTACAGTTTTGCATTTTACAAAGCATTTTATGACAGTTAAAAAGATTTTTTTTTTTACAAATTGAAATGCAATACCCTTTTCTCCAAGTATTTGAATTGCCATACATTTGTTTAAAAAAAAAAACACATTAAAACATATGCTTTAGACACGCTAAACTTCCTAAATTCTCAAAAACCACAAAATACAGATACTATACAGGTTCGGGAAAGAAAAACATCTGGTTACATATGCCTTATACTTTGCTTAACATTGACAGTTGTGTGATGTGTCAAGCTCAAATTCGCATAGAAATTCAAAATCTGAGCACATAAAGTACAAGTTTGTAATTTTTAAATGTATTGCAACAAAGAAATAAATTTAATTAAAGATTTGGTTAAAAAAAATGACACTTTTTTTTGGATTGAAGCACAGTACAAAACGTTTAATTCATAATAAAAGCTTTTTTTCTTTTTATCAGAGTACCTTACTAAATAAATGCAATTTTCAGTGGTAAAAATTAATTATGAAATAAAATATGTATACTACATCTGAACAATAAAAATGATTTCTTTAATAAATACAGACATTTCCAAGCGCTGTTTTGACTTGAAATGGGCAATGCTGATATATACTTGAATATAAGAATGTTTCAGGAGAACAGAATAACACGTCTGTCTGTACCCAATAGAGACTTTGCATTTCATGCACGGTTTACCACATGGCAGTTCATTATGCTGCTGTTAAAGTGGAAGAGGAACTGGGTTCTAAGAAGCATTGGGATAAATGGTGGTAAAGTGCTTTATAAAACAATGAATACCATTACAATATCTCCTGCAAATACTTGAATGTGCTGCAATACATCCATTCAGTTCCCAATTAGGGTCTTAATACCAACTTAACACATAATATTGTTATCAGAAATACTACTTAAGTTACAGGTCAAAATGAGAAATATATAACTGCACATATAAAGTTAGAGTTAAAATGGTGGCCTAAGACATGTAGAAAAACATGCATACTCTACATAGTATCTGAGATGGAACAAACTATTCCATTGGTTTAAATGCTTTTGTAGTTCAGAGATTCTGAAGAATGAATAAGGAAACAAAAAAGGTACCATGAAAGTGCACCAGCTGCCAGTATACAGGTCAAGTAAGCATTTTATTACCTAAACTCTGACCAAAATGCACCCCCATCAATTCCCTTACAAAGATTGCAAATCATATGCTATATTCAGCCATGATTGACTCTGCCGGGTCATATAACATGGTCTACATTCAAAAGGATAAACTTGGTCTATTTTCAAGTCGAGAGCTGGCATACTTTTGGAACATGTTTCGTTCATACTGAATGAAATGGGTACTGTGCCACTATAGAATAGCTCCATCCACTTTGCAGTACAAAGTAACTGGAGAGTGCAAAATCTGGTGTGGCTCTCCACAGAGACCAATCAGCTTCTAGGTTTTATTGTCAAAGCTTCAATTGAGCCAACTGAAATTAGAAGCTGATTGGCCAACAAGCACAGCTGCGCTTCTGAGTGCTGCTGTTTTAGTAAATCTCCCTTATTGTGTAAATCCAACTACAATTTAAACCTCTCACAAGAAAGTTACACAGGGCTTCCGCTGCTGACCATCTGAAAATGCGTTACTGGCTCTTATAGTGGCCTGTTTGTAGTAAAGCATAACTAAAGGCAAAACTTTTTAGTTTTGGATAGAATAGAGATGGATTAGAACACCTGTCATATTGCGGTCTGTTCCCCCATTTGGCAGATTCACCCTATTTGTTCTGTTTACTATTATCACCAAAAGTGAAAATCAAAAATGTTGGGCTGTCCTCAGGACAGGTTTAGTGGGGATGTCCGCCAATGGAGACATTATTTCTGTTGACAACCAGGGCTTTATTTATTACAGGTACTTATATGGCGCTGTCAATTTACGCAGCACTTAATATATTTATTATACATTCAGATCCGTCCCTGCCCTCAAGGAGCTTATAATCTAGGGTCCCTATCTTACATTCATACAGTACATATATATACTAGGGACAATTTAGACAGGAGCCAATTGACCTACCAGCATGTCTTTGGAGTGTGGGAGGAAACCAGAGTACAGGTACAGGGAGAACATGGAAACTCCAGGCAGGTAGTGCCATGGTTGGGATTCGAACTGACAACGCTAGTGCTGGCAGGCAGAAGCGCTAACCATTTAGCCACTGGGATTCGTTCACGTTAGAGGGATTTTCTTTCACTCCCTGCTTTGGCTCTATGACAGGAAGTGAAGGGAAATCTCCCCAATGGGACACAGATGGTAAAAATAGACCTTACAGGGGTTATTACACTCCCTTACTCATAAAAAAATGTTGCCTTTAATTCTGCTTTATACATTTTAGTTATTGACCTGGACATAGTAAAGAGAGCAGGAAAGTAAGCATAGTGCTTATGACTCAGTGACACAAAGTGCTGAAACAAATAGGTCAGCATGACAGCTGGGCAACAAGTGATGTAAGAACAAGAGGTTAACAATGGCAGCCAAATGGATTTCCAAAATTGCAACCATTCCCAACTGCATAAAACTATACTGGTTTGTGTGGAAACAGTTCTGGAAGGGGGAGCTTTGTTCAGTGTGCACATACCCATCTGACCCCTTCATTTCACTGTGGACCAACCACAAGTCTGATCTTATATAGTAACCTATACATTTTGCCTTCACTGGAAACAGGCAAATTTAGCATACAGAACAATTTTATAAGTCAGTTACTTTCAGTCTGAACTGACACAAAACCAATGGTAATGGTTTAAAAACAAACGCCTAAAATGTTTCATGATTGACAGACAAGGCAGGTTTTATTGGTATGGAAATTAAAAGCTAAAATGTACAGTATTTATAACATACAAGCTTTAGAATACTTTGCTCTGGTGTAAGATAAGTGGACTCACTGGACAATTATATTTAATGGCTTCTTGAGAAAACTGAGTAACAGTGTGCATTTGACTTTTGTATTTACATAAGGACAGTTTAACATGCAGCAGCACAAGCCTTATGTTACTCACAGTCGCATGAAGCATCGATTACTTGGCAAGAGAGACATGAGGTGAACAAATTAAGTGTTAATTACAAACAATAGTGTTCATCTGTGTGTTGGAATCCAACAACAGGATAACTAGTGTAGGTCAAGTATTCCTACAACATTGATTCACAGTATTCAAACTGTACTGCCAGAAATGTGTAGGCCACTAACCACGCTTTCTAAAAATGCTAATCCAATGGCTTCAACACTTGAGCCACCAATTCAGAACAAGTTTGCCTATCCGGACTTCTAACTTGACTTTCTTCATGCTTTTTCGTGGCTAGTAACTCAAAGTATTGAAGCCATAGTGTCAGCATGAAAGCGAGGCAATGGCAGCCTCCATTACTGCATCAGTACAGGTTTCCTTTAAAGTTTTTTGCTAGCGGGTTTAAAAAATGTTTTCAGATGGTATGAAAACAAATAACCACCACTAGAAAAAGCAAAACGACTGCTGGATGCTGTGCAAACTGCAAAATAGCAAGCATCAGTCCTATAGCCTGCTTTTCTCCCACCTGGATACACATACAATAGTACTTCACTTTCCTTAACCCGAAGATCTGCATTTCAAAATAGTCAAAGCCACGGCACAGTTTAGAAGCTGCAGTAGGCAAAACTATAATATGGTGCAATGAGAAACAAGCACAAGCGACTCAAAAATGACTGAAGAACAAACTTGAAGAACTAAAATCAACTCAAATGCCAGCAATCGGGGCTGTTTTTACAACACTTAGCCATGGTTTGACTGCCATCAGTGGCTCCATTGAAGAAATTCCTTAAAGGGATATTAAAGGCAGATTTAAAAAAATAAAAAACATGTTACAGTATACTTACCTGCTCTGTGCAGTGGTTTTGCAAAGAGCAGCCCCAATCCTCCTCTTCTCAGGTTCCCCACCGGCTCTCCTGGCACATCCCTCCCGCAGAGTGCCCCCATAGCAAGCAGCTAGCTTTGGGGGCACATGAGCAGGCGCTCTCCCGAGCTGCTGCTTGGTGTGTCCATTCACACACAGAGTGCGTCTTGGCCCAGCCTCTCTCCTCGAAGGCTTAATGGCTGTGATTGACAGTAACAGGAGCCAATGACTTCCGCTGCTATCTTAGCCTATGAGGAGTTAGAGACCCGGGAGAGCCACTGCTCTCTTGCACATTGCGGGATCGAGATGGGGCTCAGGTAAATATTAGGGGGGCTGCTGCACACACAAGGTTTTTAGAAAACCTTCAGCCTTTACAACCACTTTAGCTTCCCGTCTGGAAAGAAGGTACAGGAAAGTAAGGGGACTTTAAACAGGGGAATTCTAGAACCCATCAGATTTTTTATTGTAATGTTTCCTTGTTGCAGATTTTCCCTTATTTCTTTATGGTAAAATGTTGTCCCCAGAACAGAAAGTGAGGGGAAATCACTGCAATGATGCCCCGCACAGTGTACAAACCTTCACCCATTTTATCTAAAATGAAAAAAAAATTGAGCATAGATTCACTTTAATCTACATGTTTTGACTGAATTGAAAAGTCATTAATTTACTTTTTTAATTTGGCCACTTTAAATTACCTGAACGCAGAAGTGCAGTAGTTGTGGCTGTTAAAAACTGATAGGTGGTAGTGGTAGATACTTAAGATTTTACTGCGCATACAGATCTGCAGGAGGGGATCCGAGAGGGATGTGCAATAACTTAAATACCTTTCGCTAGGAAAAAGTTTCCATATGCCTTACAAGCATTTTTAGAGATTTGCCTGAAGTGGTTTTTAAAATAGAAATACATTCTCTTGTACAATACTATGATTATTAAAAAACATGTCCTCAGGTCACATATTTTATACTTCTCTAATATGAGATTATGCATGGGAGCTCATTCTTCAGTCCCATAACCTATAGCAACCCAGGCTAACTTCTCAAACACTACACTAGGGACATACATTATTTAAAGTTCTACTTTATTAAACCCATGCCTCCATGCTGAGGCAAAATATTATAAATATACTTGTTCCTAGTTCTTCCTCCTCAGACTACTGTATTGTGCAGAAAAAGAAAGTGTGTTACCCAGATGTCAGAATCACACTCATTTCTGTGAAATATTACTAATCAATAAACCCATGTCTCTACACGGAAGCCTAAGAAAACATGACCTCGTAATTATGAGGACCAGGAGCCAGTAAGACACTGACCTAGCACACTAGTCACAAGAGTTTGCAATAAAACCTTTGAATGGACACAAGAACAGAGCCTCTAAACAAATTGATAGACTACAGAACTTCCCATGCTAAATGTAACATTACAGCACCACCATAGCGTTCAGAACATTGTGAATAGGGATTTTTTTGTGAAAGTACAGAATTTAATTTTCTTCATTCATGATCCTGGAAAGTACAAGTACGGAAAAGACAGAATTTTCCACAAAGTTAAGATGCTCTATCTCAGAGAGACAATGATGTCCAGATAGCAGCATCCCTTTTATAAACACTGATCAGTTAGGGGAGTAAAACCATTTCCAACTTACAAAAACCACATAACCTACCTTAGAGCAATATACAGATAAATTGTAGGTAGCATCCCACTAGCAGAGTACTCAGATGCAGAGAAGAGTTAAAAACCACATCTAGGTCCTTCTAAATATGCGGACAAAATATAAATATAAGTTGTTTTCCTCTGCTAAAATAACAGTAAAATAAGCCTCAATCTACAAGAAGATCATTGCACTTGAACACTGATTTGCAAGGAACGCAAACAGCCTTATCCTTGTAAATCCAATAAATAAATGATATGCCTGGCTGCACTAGTTCTACTCTAGACAGGACAATTACAAAACAATACAACCATATTAAACATGTACTATACACAAAGCATACTACAGTATGAACATAAAAGGTGAAAGTGACGGTTCAGTAAAGAAAATATATAACTGCTTTACATACTTCGGGTAGAGGTTTGGTACGTTTGTAGTTTACTTTTTTGGGCTTGTTACCCAACAGTAGATGATTATCTGTGGAATACCAGACAAAAACTACTGATCACTACTCTAAATAAAGCTGAAGTTGCATTTATTTTGACTTCTCTGGTTCCTTCTTTGTCCATCAACATGCTACTGAATTTTTTTAAATAAATACTTTCCATGTCCATTACATACCTTACTTTAGACCCAGCAATGCCCATCCCTGTGTCTCTGTGTTTCTCCATGCAGTGCAGGCAGATGGCTGGTAGGAAGGCTAGCTTGGTAGAATACATAGCTTCCTAAAAACATCATAGCACCCTGCCTCATTACTCCTGAGGAGCCATCAGCCATGAGAAGCCATCAGCCCTGATGCAAGCAGTGGACTGACTCTTGGAGAAGGAAAACATATCAAAATGCCTTAATGCCTTGGAAGGGTGGGGATTTTCTATGCAGGCTATATTTGCATGTAGACAACCCTAGGTAATGCCCACATGTAATGCTGAGCCTCTATAATTCAAACTGAAATCCCAGGAATACAATGAGCAGGCCAGGAACAGTAAGACTGGAAAGGAAAGAACTAGATGATGCTGGACATCTTCCAGTCAGGAAATGAGGCGGGCTCTATGTGATGTGCTGCAGCTTCTAATACACACAGTGAGAAGCTCACGGTGTGCAGTAAAATCACAGCAAGCATTTTCAGTAAAAGAGGAACACATAAAACTAAAGCAAGACTGATGGCACAGCTGGAGTTTAACTTTAAATTCTGTAAAAATGGAAATGTATTATTTCCTTAAGTTTTTAATTGAGTGGAAAAAATGTTTACTTATTGCCCCAGAGAATGAAAATAAGTGGATTTACCAGAACGGAACAGGTAACACTTTCATAATCTGGAAGAGGGTAAACTCTACACCACACTTCTAAGAAATATGCTTTATTGACTTCTGC
Source organism: Aquarana catesbeiana (assembly GCF_042186555.1). Classification (NCBI taxonomy): domain Eukaryota; kingdom Metazoa; phylum Chordata; class Amphibia; order Anura; family Ranidae; genus Aquarana; species Aquarana catesbeiana. The sequence continues at coordinate 378,819,043 of NC_133326.1, read as the reverse complement.
TGAAAAGTGACAGCAATAAAAGCTTGACAGAGGCCAAAAAAAAAAAAGTTTGGCTGGTGTTCAGTTTTAATGTACAATGGCAAGCCCGTGTTCAAATGAACCCACCTTGTAAAAATGGTGGTCCATCAGATGTCTCTTATATACAGAAAAAGTGCTTGACAGTCGTGCTTAGTACCTGAGGACTTGTGTGTACAATGTGTTTTCAAATCCACAAGATGAAACAGGTCTTAACTAAGCCGTAAGCAGGAATTCTGAACAGCTTTCAAAATGATAGCTGGGTATCCGACAGTACTAATTGTAAACTGTACATTTCTCTAAATATGTAGACTTTGTGATAGTAAAATAATCTGTATAATCAAATATGCTGTGATTTCAAAATTTAAAATCAAGGAAAAAACTACTTTTTCAGCTGATGTAAATTCGTCCAATGTACATGTGATAAAATGAGCTTATTCTATATAGTGTTACAATGTACATTTTTATTTCATACCGAGTGCAACGAAGCAGCTTATCTGTTTTGGCACAAGACACTACCATGTATGATACAGGTGTGCACTAAATGACCCCCGTACCCCAGAGGTGACATCTGACTACTAAGGGGAATGGAGCGGGTGTCCAGAAGCAGCATAAATGGGATATGTACCAGCATGCTTTTAAAGCGTATCTAAGTCTAAAAACAAAAAAGCATATTGCAGCTTTCCAGCCCTTAGATGCAGTGGCTTCATTGTTTTTTTTTTTTTTTCCTGCATTTTTTCCCCCATTATTTTGACCAGATAATTCAGTGAATAACACACTTCCTTGCCCCTGGGTGGCCATGCTCACTCCACTGTATTTATGGAGTAAGCCATGGTTATCTCCCAGGCTTTTCTCCTGATTTAGACTACCAACAGGCAGCCTCTCTTGCTGCATCTAATTACATGGTGGGCAGGGGAATTTTTAGTTTTCAAAAGATGGCTTGGAAGAAAGACACCATTGTTTATTATTAGTTCAGCTCAAAGGAAGTGACAAGGATATTCATTGTCTGTCAAAATCAACAAGTATTTTCTGTACTTGCTGAAAAAGTTCTTGAAATGAAAAAAAAAGCAAGCCACTACCTCTAGGGACTGGTAAGCTGCAAGATATACAATTTCTGTTCTTGGCTTTAGATATTTCTAACATACCTTCATTCCATGGATGGTTATATAGTGAAATATAATTAATCATTAACAAATCATTTTAAGCGCATGAACCTTATTTCAAATGGGGAAATAACAGCATTCACTAGAAATTAAAACAGAAATCATCTTTCATCATTCTAACGGGTATACACAGCTGACTAGCTGCAATAGGTTATTGTGCAGCACAGGTTATGTAATATTACTCTGGAGAACAAGTGGATGTGAGAAAGACACAGTAGACAGGCGTCACAGTGCATGCGCTTTACCATCTTCAGGACTACATTACGGTGACCATTAAAGCAAACAAGCATGTGGCCTGTTAAGTTAGAACACCTGATCACATTACTTCTTTCAGGCCAGAGACTCTCTGTACCAGATAGTTCCTGCCCTTTATGGTATCCAACTGGACTAACCTCTTTTTAGGAGACACGTGTGGGTTTTCAAGGTGAATTTAGGGGAAAGACATCTAAAATACACCCATAATGCCGTATTCTGCAACTATTACACTGTTAAAAAAAAAAAATCAAAAGACCCAACATCTATTGAGCAATACATGCTGCTGAAAGAATTGTGAAATATATGAAATTTACATTTAAAATTCCTACACTACTCCTAAATGGGGTACATGATTAAACTTGCTATGCTTCCGTTTTATCTCACAAAAAAGCCTACTTCAGATCCAATTTATATAAGGGGCTCCGACAATAAAATATGTCTAAAGTTGAGTACACGTTATACGACTTTCTTGAATTCTCCTTTAGCATTTACCAAAGCCATATAATATGAAGTGAAACCTAAACACTTTCAAATTGTATGCAATCAGGCAAGCCCTTGCACTACATAGATGAAGGTAAATCTAAAGGAAACTGAAAAAAAAAACAAAAAAAAAAACAAAACACAAACTATATAATGTGTAACCAAGCTTAACCAATATTCTTATTGTTAGTCTTCAACAGATCTTTTCTTTTTGTGATATTACATAGCAAGAATTGCCACATTAATTAGACCTGATATAAGGTGTTATACTTGCTTTTTAGAAAAAGAAAAAAAATGTAAGCAGTACATTTCCCCCAGTATGTGGTCTAGAAGGTGTGCATATTTCAACAGCAGAGGTCTGGTAAAATATGAGAAATAAAAGTCCACGTAATAAAGAACACCAATAGTTGCAGGACAATGTAACCATGAAGTCCCTAAACATCCTTCAAAAGCAGAATGACGAACAGAAACTTGACGAGGATGTGAAACACTTAGGAAGGAGGGCAAAGAACATCTAGTGTGCCTGGGTTGCAATTATTTAAAGCACACCCTGAAAGGCATTTCCAGTGCTTTTAAAGATCCACAAAAAGCTTCAAAAGTATACTAAAATTCTGCTGGGAGCCACATATATATATATCTATATATAACACTGTCAAATATGTCAAAGACTCTTTTGGGACTTCGGCTTTCTAGAACTTGTCATGAAAACCTCAATAAATCTGCAGTTAAATAATATACTTATTTAACCATTTGCCTCTGGTACTGAGAAAACAATAATACTTGGTTTCCCTAGTTAACAGTCCTAAAAGTAGTTCTAAAAATAAAATAAAGGTAAGGCACACCAGAAAAGACAGTGGCACAAAGCAGAAAAGAGAGCAATTACTTCCCTTCTACCCAGAATGCACCTTCACAAGGTACTTTGGAAGAAAGTCTTAAAAAGCAGCATTCCCAATACAAACCACACACTGCATAATTAAAAGAAAATCAGTAAATTATCATGGGACTTCACACTGGTAAGTACATCAATTTTCTATTCCCAAACCACTGCTGGGAACCAAAAACAGACAACCAGTGTGTACATCAATACATTAGTGCCAACTAATTCTGCACCTTCAACATCTTTTCGGGTCATAAAATGGCAAGATTATACTTTGTTAGGATGAAATTTAAAACATTAAGGCCTCTATGAGCCAAACACAGCTGACAAATTTTATCTGATAAAGGAATGTCCATAATAAAGCGATGAGAATAAAAGAAATATTAAAATATATAACAATTTTTTCTTTTTGATGGTTTACTTCTGGTAAAGCAGAGCTCCATAGTAGATTGTAATTGCACAAACTTTCCTATGCTGATCATACACCGAGCACCTTTGGCAATTTTACCCACCTTTCAATCACAAAAATGATAGAAGAGGTCTAGGTACCTCACCGCTAACAGTTTTATAGAAACTGCTGGCAGCTGGTTTCCCAGAACTGTGTGCCCGTTTTTACAGGGGCTAAAGCTGCCACAGAACTTCTGTAAGTATAGCCAGAACTAAAATGTTTTTTTTTGGGTGCAAAGCACTGCTGGGTAATTTGTGTATTAGCACTCCTGCATTTAACTTTTTTTTAAATAAAGGATAAGATATCTGGGAGGTATAAACAACTTTTATTCCTCCAAGATCACTTTTTCCTACATTTAGATAATTCACCTTTAAGGGTCCTTTTCACACTTGTGCGACTTAGGATCCGACTTGTGGGGCCCAAAGTTACAGTACATGTGAAATGTCATATCTCTATGGGAGCCATTCCAACTGACACTACTGAAGTCGCTGCAACTTCAGAAAAAGTTTCTGTACTACTTTGATCTGACTTTGAGACAACTTAAGTACCAGAGAGTGTAAAAGTCTTATCAAAGTCGGACTCCAAAGTTGCACTGCAAAATCGGGCAACTTTGGAGTCGGTTAGTGTGAAAGGAGCCAAAAGCAGGTTTAGGCATGTTAATTATGTTTACATGCGTTCAGCTACATTTAACTTTGCAAAACAAACACAGGCCACAATTTGCACAATTTTTCCTGATGTAGTAAACATTTCTAAATGTTGAGCTTGTAAACGTTTCTGAGCATCTAGTGTACAAATTTACATAGAAGACCATGGGATACATTCAGATGTTTTTAAAAATGTACACTTTGCAGATGGGAGTGGTCTGCGTTTTTTAACCCTTGTTTGCATGAGATCTTAATCTCACAAAATAGGAAACATTTGTACAATCTTTTCAAGCTGCTTTTAAAGCAGCTTAACAGCAGAGCTGATATAATACAGAATGCTGCAGTTGCATAAGGGAATAACAGAAGGTTCCCTTGAAAGAAGTCTTTTTACCACTCCTAGAATGAATCCAAAATCCTAGTGCCAATGCATCCTAAAGTTTCCTGCACAATAATGTAAGTGCCATGATTATTGCTAAAGTGGATTTTGGCATCTATTTTAAACAAGGCAATGAAATGGTGGCTATCATGACCGTGCTATCCAAAAATCAATCTCTTCCATGTAGCTCAAAGCCTTATACTTCTACATCCCTGGCAAAGATTAAATTTAATTCATTTAGGGAACACAATTGAGGTACCTAAGCAGACTCTAAAACATGATCTAAAAAAATCCTTAAAATTCATAAAAATGCTGGGCAGGCAATGTGCACATCGGGAGATTGTCTCAAACAACAGAAGACCCTCCTTCTGTGTACAGTGTTGCTAGATACTGACATACATGATTCCTCATATTAAAAATGAATATTAAGAGCAGATAATACTTGGCTTTAAATTCCTCAGAGACATTTGAACCACTGTGCAACCCTTCCATTTTACTAGGGAGGGAACATAAATTCAGTATTAATTCAAATGCCTTTATACATCCGCATGCCTAAACCCCTATAATTCCAATGCATGGGCTAAACACAAACACTTTGAGGGCAACCTTTTTTAAGACTGGGTTAATGCTGCTATAATACATAACAATAGATTTTGCCTACATTGCACAAGAAAAACAGGTAGAATGTAACTGTCTGCTATGGGCAATAGTTTGACATTCCTTTGCACCACATTTCATAGATGTCTCCCAACCCCCAACAATATGTTTCAGCTGAACGCCAGCTACACTATATGTGAGTTTCATCACCATATTCTGTACATCACAAATCACAATACTGGGAAATCAGCATGGTGGACAGAATCCATCAGCATATCTGAATTTAGTCCATCACATGCACTGGTGCTCAAATAAGTCATTATACCCTGTTTAACCAATCTGAAGATTGTATTTCATACAAGCTATGTTCTCTAATGATTGTAAAATAGTGTATTCTCTTGTGGTTGCAGCCTACTCTGAACACTCTTTCTTTATCCAGTAGGAAATACATTTAGATTCTCTTAAATATCTGTAATTCTACAATTTACTCATTGATCTTTCACATCATATGCACGTGCCTTCCTGGTTCCCACTCAAATAATAAAAATGCATTTGCTTTTAACAATTCTTGTTGGTTATAAATGGAAAGTACCTACAACTACAATAAAAGCACTGTGTTTAACACTTCTCTAACACAAAAAGACAGTACAAAGTAACAAAGCCCACAAACCACTAAAGAAGGAATAAAAATAAACCCGAAATGCATATGTACTCTCATATAAAGTACTTGGAGGGCTAATCTTGATAAAAGATATCTAAAAGCCATTTAACTCAACATCTGAGAGTTAACGTTCACACATGTACATTGTTCACACATGCCTAACGCTGTAGTAAAGAGAACTTGCAACTGTGTGGGCTCTTATGTATACTACCAAGTGCAGGTCACAACTTGTGTGTGTCACTTCCTGCACTACTTAAGGGCAGATTGTAATAGACAAGGGGTGGAAAACAAAGCCCCCTTTAGTACACTATACATCTGTAATAAGCTTAATAAAATAAATAGTTTTACAAATCTATTGTGCATGATATCAGGAATTTGAATTCCACCATAGAATGATGGGGAAAAGAAAAAAAAAAAAAAACATTCATAATGCTACTTAAAAAAAAAAAAAAAAAATTAAATACGTTTCTTTAAATTTAAATAAAAAGATAAACTTGAGTAAGATGATCGGCAAAGTGTTGTCATGGATATGGCTGAAACCAAGATGTGCAGAGCAATTTGTCCTCAGTGCCAGCCAATTGATATATTATGGCAGTCTTCCTTCTCAACAGGACACAGTGTTGTCAAAAAAATTAGAGGCAGCAAGAAAAAAAGTTTGGGGTCCCATTTCCTCAGGTCTTTAATGTTTTAACTTGGCATCTAAACGCAACCAATGCAGGCCTTGACGGGTGTAGCGTACCAGTTCTGTCATAGTACTTGCGTTAAAGACCAAGGGGCCCGATACTTTGTCCAATTCCGTAAAAAACTCTGGTGGGAAAAAAAAAAACAAAAATAGATTTGTAAATGTAGTATAAAGTACATTTCAACTACAGAAAAAGTTTTTCTCAAGTTTATCTTGTCCTGTGGGCCATCAGTCTTATACAGCAGAGTAATGCCAAAATGCTATGTTCTAGAATGCAAAAAGCAGTACCATCATATCAACCAAATAAAATCTTGTACTGCTCTGACTTCAGTAGTGTGAATTCTTTTTTGTTGTTATGGGTACTGTTTGCTACACTTAGCTTTCTGTTCTTTGCACAGTTTGCTGCACTTCCCCTTCCCACTTTAGCACAGAACTGGAGTTCCTCACTGCAAGCACATGATCTACTGAAATAATGCATTATGGGAACTTATGTTAAGACATGACCATTTTTAGCAAGTCAAAATGCAGCATAGCTTATTATTAACCACATAGACACACAGCAGGGAGATTATCCAGGGTCATGCAAATCTGGATTTAGAAGGAACATGGAAATTACAGAAAAAGACAGATTTACCTTCAATACATGTGATACGTGCTTACAAAAGAATCTTTTAAATTAAAACTTACCACTTTGCTCTTTACAGAGCTGTTCAGCCTGGTCCCAAATCTCAGTGGCATAAAGGAAGTTGGACGTGACTTGAACGTAGCTTGCTGCCATCTGATGTATCCTTTGTGGAATAGTTACAGATGACGTTCCACCCGAGGAACTGGACACACTGGAGGTATAGCTATTGGAGTTGCCAGGAGACAGTTTTGGGGACACTGGTGAAGGCATACTGACAGACTTGCTGAAAAAAAAATTTATGAAAGTTATCCCAATGTTAAAGGAGTTGTAAAGGCAGAAGGCTTTTTTTATCCTAATGCATTATATGCATTAAGATAAAAAAAAAAACTTTTGTGTGTAGCAGCGTCCCCAGCAACCCCTAATTACTTACCTGAGCCCCATCTCTCTCCATGAGTGTCTTAGCCGTCCGGGACTCTCCTCCTGATTGGCTGAGACAGCAGCTGCGGCATTGGCTCCCGCAGTCAGTTAGCCAATCATGGGACAGAAGGGAGCGGGTCAGGGCTCCGTGTCTGAATGGACACAGGGAGCTGTGACTCTGCTCGTGTGCCACCATAGCAAGCTGCTGAAAGTGGGGGCACTGAACAGGAGGGAGGGGCCAGGAGTAGCGAAGAGGGACCTGAGAAGAGGAAGATCCAGGCTGCTCTGTGCAAATCCACTGCACATAGGAGGTAAGTATAACATTTTTTTTTTTCAATAAAAATAACAAACAACGAGACTTTACAAATGACTTTAAGCTGGACAACTGCTCAAATTTCATTTGAATCTTGCGGATTCAGCCAAAACTTGAGCTGTGGTTCTCCCTGTCAGCACCTACCACCTCAACCATTTATATTTTTTAATCGTCGGCCAAACAGTAAGGCTGCATTCACACTACAGCGTTTTGAATCGCGGGCAGATTTGCCACGGATCTCGCATTTGAGATGCTATGCATTTGAATGACACCTCTAATCGCGGTGCGGGTCTGCCGCAATTTTCGCGCAATAAAAGGTGCTGCAGTCGCGGCAACCCTCATAGCGGGACACATGTTGCCCAAAAATAGTTCAGGAGCTGCTTTTGGGCGACATGCGATTGCAGCGCGATTTACCGCACGGCACACCCGCACCGCGATTTGAGGTGTCATTCATGCGAGTCCTGCGTTTTGTCATTCGCACCATGGCGCTGTCAAATCGCAGCAAGATCCACTGTAAATCTGCCCGCTATTGAAAACGCTGTAATGTGAATGCAGCCTCAGTGCATCCAATCAGATGCAGTCATTATTCGTGTGTTCAGCAGCCACAGGTCCCACTGTCTGTGGAATACAGTACCATGGATGGGGTAACCTTTTAGGTCTCTCGCACTCAGCTTGTGGGCTGAACAAAATAAATCTTTGGGCCTGTAGCTTTAGACATCAGTTTAGATGTGTAAAGAAATTTCATAGCAAAAAAGAATGTAGCCTCCCCGGCGGTATTCCCGAGTGTGGCTCGGGGTTAAAATTCAGTCCCATTAGCGGTAACCCCGAGCCACACTCGGGATCGCATTGCAGGATCCTGGTGCAGCATTACTTACCTTGTCCCCAGGATCCTGCGATGTCCCCCGCAGTGTCCGTGGGCTGTGTCCTCCTCGGAAGCCTCTTCTTGCCAGGCTCCGTTCCCTGCGAGCGTCGTGACGCACGGGGGTGGAGCCTGGCGGCAAATTAAAAAAATTGTAAAAATCATAACACATACAGTACTGTAATCTTACAGATTACAGTACTGTATGAAATCATGTCACATCCCTTTTGTCCCCAGTGCTTTGTCCTATGCCCTGCATGCAGTTTTATATTATATATACTGTTCTTTCTGCCTGGAAACTGGAGATTGTCCATAGCAACCAAAAAGTGTCCCTTTACGTCAAAAGTGGCTTTAGACCAGCTAGAAAACAGCGATAGTAAATTAGAACACTTGCAGAATTGAGCGATAGTGAATCGTGGGGAAATTTATTTTATTTTTTTAAATTATTTATTTTTATTTATTATGTTATAATTTATGTTTTTGTGTTTCATACTTCATCATACCCGGGATATCTACTAGACTCTTGTTTGGACAGATTTAAGTGGGTTATTGTTAAGAATTACGGGCATACAATATAAAACGCCAAATTTCCATGCAAAATAATTGTACCGCTTTCAGCACCTAAAATCCGAAATAATCATACCGCCAGGGAGGTTAAAGGGTTTGTTATTTAAAAAAAAAATGTACCTTTTACAAAAACATGTCTATTACCTACTCTGTGCAATGGAAAAGCACAGAGCTGGTGGGAACCTCCTGTTTTCAGGTTGCCCGCTGGCGCTCCTGGCCCCTCCTCTGTCCAGTACCCCATGGGAGCACTCGTGCATGCTCGCACCAGAGTCCCTCTGCTGCGTCCATTGAAACAGACAGAGGGACTCGGCCCCCGCTCCGTTGTCACTGGCTTTGATTGATGGCACTGGGAGCCAATGGCTCCCATTGCCCCAGCAAAGCCAGCGAGACCCGGAAGTGAGGGGAGAAACGATCTGCGAACATGTACGGCGCTAGATCGAAAGGGGTCTCAGGTAAGTAAAGGGGGGCTGAGGGAGCGATGAGGACACCTAAAAATGTTTTACCTTAATGCAAGGAATGCATTAAGGTAAAACATTTTGAGACTTTAAACCCCCTTTAATTCTGAAAAGTGTTTTGTGGTGTTTTCCAAAATGACATAAAAACAGATGTGACACACATGTGCATTTCTTTTACCCGTTAAAAGGAAATACTAATCCCAACCTTCCCTTAGAACAAAACTGGTAAAATAGATCATTGTGCTAACATTCAAACTTACCTTCCCAAACCAGGTGATGGGGCTTGTGAATTACTGTAAGAGTTCTGTAAACAGAAAAAAGGTCAACAAGAGTATTAACCTAATGAGGGTATGGGCATTTGAAGAATTCATAAAGCATGCACAATACATATTGTGGTACAGCAAGTTAGACATGGCACAGACTAATCACTACTCATACATTTTTTGAAGCTGTAAATGGGATTTTTTTTACGCACTGTAAAATCCTTTTTTTTTGTAATCCATTGAGGGACATGGGAAGTCATACTTTTGGATTATACTGCCTACACCTACAGGAGGAATGGACATTGAAAAAACTGTAGGCCAGCCCAGAATACCTCCTCCTACTACCAGTATGCTTTCTAAAGACTGGGGCATCAAGATTCAACATACTTGATCCCATAAATCAAAGAGAGAAAGGGGGGTACATGTCTTCAAACCCTGTCAGGGCAGACATCTACCGTGCTAAGGCAAGGACTACCCAGGAAGAACCACGAGGAGGACTTGATTAGAAGTATCTTCAAAGAGAATAGCAGCGGTCCCTGAAATCCCTTAACCACTTTCAGACCGCCCACTGTGCATTTACGTTGGTACTTTGATGTTAAATACTGTTGTTATGGCAGCAGATAGCCATAACCCCAGTATTTTCTTCAACAGCAGGCAGTCCGCTTAAGATAAAAGTGGTCTCTGCAGCGGGTTCGCCGCGAGATTACTTACTCCGTCGGTAGTGGCGGAGACGATCCAATGCTGTCCCCCGAGAGGCAGAAAGTCAAGTGGGAATGATGGCCCCCACTCGACTGATGACGGGAGCAACATTGAACGTCACTTCCACCCAACGGCCTTAAAGGGACATTTTTTTTTTATTGCATTTAAGTGTAAATGTGAGATCTGAGGTCTTTTTGACCCCATATCGCACATTAAAGATGTCCTGTCATGCTTTTTTTTCCTATTACAAGGGATTTTTACATTGCTTGTAATAGGAATAAAAGTGATCCAAAAATTTGTTTTTAAAGCTACACTAAAAAAAAAAAAATTTAAAATCGCCCCGCCCTCTGTACTCGTGCTCAGAAGCGAACGCATATGCAAGTCACACCCGCATATGTAAACAGTGTTCAAATCACACATGTGAGATATTGCCGCAAAAGTTAGAGCGAGAGCAAAGCCCCTCCTTTAACTTAAAACTGGTAACCTGTAGAAATTTTTAAACGTCGCCTATGGAGATTTTTAGTTGTCAAAGTTAGTCGCCATTCCACAGGCGGACGCAATTTTGAAGCATGACATGTTGGGTATCAATTTACTTGGCGTAACATTATCTTTCACAATATAAAAAAATATTGGGCTAACTTTACTGTTTTCTTATTTTTGAATCCAAAAACGTGCATTTTTCCCTAACAAATTGCGTTTGTAAGACCGCTGCGCAAATACGGTGTGACAAAGTATTGCAACGACCACCATTTTATTCTCTAGAGAGTCTAGAAAAAAAAAAATGTTTGAGGGTTCTGAGCAAAAAACAAAAAAAATTATTTTAACTTTTAAACACCAAGTGTAAAAATAGGCCTGGTCCTTAAGTGGTTAAAGAATCAAGATTCTATTCCACAGGGTCAACATAGCCAATAGAGTAAGGTACATGTGAGCACCCTTTAAAAGGAGAAGGATCCTTCTTTTTAGCCACCCTTCCTGCAACAGAAGTGCCCCTTCTTCCTTAATGTGCAGTATTTGACAAGCGGACATAATAATCAGACTAGTGTACCTAAAACTTTCAGGGAGTTGCTACGAGTTTTACCGAGAGCCTTTTTACAATAGTTAAGGTGCACTACAATTTTGAGTACCGCTTTGGTATCATCCTCTACATTGACCGAATATGATTTGCCAGCTTTATAATCTTCCACCGGACACCCAACATATTCTTTGTTCTTATACCAGAGAGAGTACTTTTGATTTCTACTGCCTTTTTCACTCCTTGTTACTCAGAAGTTGAGGCGTATCAATGTTGTTATGGCATATAAGTTATGCTGCTATGTATATGTACCATGTTGCACGTTCAGTTCCTTCTTTTTCGCAATAAAAACAAAATCAAAGAAATGCGCTTACACAAAACTCAGTTAATTTCCAGATTAGCCCAGTAGTGTCCAGCCCAGCAAGGTCCAGATATGGCACTCCAAAGCTATACTGAGCAAAGGCCACTCTAGATAGCTGCAACTGCAGATACCAGCTTTAGCAGTGCTGTAAAAAAGAATCTTGATTGAAAATTTGCAACAAAAAAATAGGTTTAAACTTTTCCCAGACCTGGGCAAAGCAAACAACTATCCACCTAGGACACTAGCACTGAGGTATGTGGTAGTAGAAAGGACTATTCAGGGCCGACTTACAGATTTTTTTTCTTGTTTGCCACTGTCCAATCATGCAGGAAGCAGTGTAACCCAAAAGTATACGACTTCTTGTGCCCCTCAATGAATGACAAAGAAAATGTAATTGCAGTCAATGAAAAGATGGTTTCACAGGGATTTCAGAGATATACAGTTCTGTCGCAAAACATCTGATCTTCAGAAACTTTTAGAACTTGCTAAAGAAACATAGTTCGTAATTTCCCAGTACAGCTGCTTACAACCATGGCAAAGCAGTGATTTATAGCAAAATAGACTGGTACAGTGTCCAGCTACAGCAGCAATATTTTTGCTAGCTATAGATCACTAGTATGTAATTAGAGAGTCCTGTAGCTGCTAGAAATCTCTACTACAAAGTTGCTGGTTTGACAGAGTTCTTAGCTACCAATGTAAACATTTCTCAAAAAGTCCTATTAGTAATTTATTGTGTAGTTGCAGAGTTTACTGAAAAAATTGTTTTACTAAAGAGGCTATCTCTAGGTTTATACTGCTCATCTTGGGTGAATTGAGAAGTGTAGCAGAAGTATCATTGTATACCAATGGCTCAAATCAGAACTGCATAGAGGTCAGTAAAAAGTAGCCATACTTTGTCATCTCTCTACTTTAAGCCTGACACTAAACTGTAAACTGGAATCACAACTGTGTCCAATGAGCAAAGAGTTGACTCAGGAGGCTGAATCAGAAATCACCTAAGTCAACTCTCTTACCATGATGTGTGACAGATGTATGCGTGAAACAAGATTCACATTCTATAATTGAGAACGTCAGGGTCCTGGACTGTATGAGTAAAAAGATGAGCATACTGTAAAACAAAAAAAAATCTACTTTCCTATTAATACCATTCGAGTGCCATTCAGGACACAGGCTGAGTATTTATAGGTCCGGGGTTATAGGTTACTACCTTCAGGTGATTGGACACTGGCAATCTCTTGAGAACATGCCCCCTGGGTGTCTCCCCCTATAACCTTACTGCACTCCACAAGTCCTGAATTTTGTAGAAAGCAATGCAGTGTAACCAAGGAATAGAAGGTAGTGTGGTCTTTCTTGCAGTGTACTCCAAGCTATGGAACTTACAGGCAAGCTAGTCTAAATTGTACAGTACAGGACACAGGCAACGTATTCATAGTTTCTGGGGGTCACCAATCACTGAATGAGGGAGGGGAAACGACTAGGCAAACATGATCTTGGAATCATGTCCCTTGTGTAGGCAGAAAGGCTGTCTTCCTGAGAAAAGCTGTTGCTTTGAGGCAGACTCTGATTGCTCTGACTACATCACAGTAGCGAAGACCAATTTCCTTTGGGTAATATGAATCAGGGCACAGAGGGAAGGACTATCATCTTTGATGTGGAAGATGGATACCACCTTAGAAAGAAAAGATGGCCTTGGCATCAGACTACCGTTATCTGTGAAAAATGGGGAATGGCTGCTTACAAGAGAAAGTCACTAGCTCAGAGACGCGTTTGACAAAACGGATTAGCAACCAAAAAGGACACTGCAGGAGAGATAATCTAAGGATTTCACTAATGGATTCAAAAATAGGATTTTTTCGTCATACTTACCTGTAAAATCCTTTTCTTTGAGTACATCATGGGACACAGGCTAATATTCATTACATACTGGGTTATATGCCATCTCTAGGTGAATGGACATTGGTAGACAAAGTCTTAGACAGGAAGTGATCCCCTATATAACCCCTCCCATACAGGACGTACATCAGTTTTGTAGCAAGCACTGAATCCTCAAAAAAGAGGAGAGGGATCTCTGTGCCCCATGATGTACTAAAAGAAAAGGATTTTACAGGTAAGTATAACGAAAAAAAATCCCATTTTCTTTTTTATACATCATAGGACACAGAGTTAGGCTTATATTCATTACCTACTGGGACACACCAGAGCAATAGCCTTGAAGGGAGGGATACACCCTGCCAAACAACAGCCATCAGACCTTATATGGCATCCCGCAGTACACTGCGGCTGAAAGCCGAATCCTCAGCTGCTCGATCATTAAACTTGTTAAAATTTTTTGAACATATGCACTGAAGACCGGGTAGCAGCATTACAAATCTGAGACACAGATACCTGCTGGCGAAAAGCCCAGGAGGTTCCTACACCCCTTGTAGAATGAGCTCTCACCCTAAAGAGAGGAGCTTTACGTTTCAGACCATAGGCCTGAATGACCAATTGATGGACCCAATTGGCAATGGAAGCTGCCTGTCCCTTCTTGGGTCCTTTTGGTAAAACAAAAAAAAGAGACTGATCCTCGGATCTCTGCAGAGCTAGACAAATAAACCTTGACTGCCTGGACAACGTCCAAGGAATGCAGTCTCTCTTCCGCTGAACGAGGCTGAGAGAAAAAAGGCAAAATAATGTCCCAATTCAAATGAAAGGCAGACACCACTTTTGGCAAAAAGGATGGAACAGGTCGTAACACGACCCTGTCGTGGTGAAGGATCAAGCATGGTTCCCAGCACGAAAGGGCCGTCAACTCCGACACCATTCTAGCCAAAGTGATGGCCATCAGGAAGGCTATATTGCGTGACAGCAAGTCTAATGGAACTGGGTAGAGGGCACAGCCTCGAAGGAGGACACCATCCTTCCTAGAAGACTCATACAGAGCCGAATAGAGGGTTGTCTGGTGCACATTATTGGACACACCTAATCCTTCAGGGTACAATCCTTACGGGTGGCAAAAAATAGGATTTTTATAACAGCTTACCTGTAAAATCCTTTTCTTTGAAGTACATCACAGGACACAAAGCCATAGTAATTACTATGTGGGTTATAGGCCACCTTCAGGTGATGGACATTGGCACACCCTAAACAGGAAGTTGCCTCCCTATATAACCCCTCCAACTACTGGGAGTACCTCAGTTTTTGTAGCAAAGCAATACACATGTATACCAGAAAGAGGGGAGGGACCTCCGTGTCCCGTGATGTTCTTCAAAGATAAGGATTTTACAGGTAAGCTGTTATAAAAATCTTGTTTTCTTAATCGTACATCACGGGACACAGAGCCATAGTAATTACTATGTGGGATGCCCCAGAGCAATGCCAACTGAGGGGAGGGAGACACAACCAAAGTAGGACAACATGAGATCAGAGGACTTGTACTGCTGCCTGCAGCACACTGCGCCCAAAGGCGACATCCTCATGTCTTTTTACATCCACCTGATAGAATCTGGTAAATGTATATAGACTGAAGACCAAGCTGTGGCCTTGCAGATTTGAGTCATGGAGGCTTGGTGATGCACTGCCCACGAAGCATTAACAGCCCTGGAGGATTTGAGAGGGCTCTTTAAACCATAAGCTAGAATGATTACTTGTCGAATCCATTTAGAAATAGCAGATTTCGATGCTGCCTGTCCTTATTTAGGACCTTCAGGCAACACAAACAAAACATCCGTTTTTCGAATCTGAGCAGTCGCCTTTAAGTAGACCTTGACTGCTCTCACCATATCAAGAGAAGGTAGTGATTTTTCCTCCATAGAACAGGGTTCTGGAAAATGCAGGTAGAACAATATCCTGGTTTAGATAAAAAAAAAACCTGAGATTACCTGCGGAAGAAAGTTATGATGAGGATGCAATACTACCTCATCCTTGTGAATAATAATATGGCTCTTTACAAGAAAGAGCAGGCAACTCTGATACCCTTCTTGCAGAAGATATGGTTACCAGAAAAACGGGTTTCTTGTCAAAAGGACCAAGAGAATATGTCGTATCGGCTCAAAAAAGGCTTATTTTGTAATGACGACAGAACTGAATTCATGTTCCAAGGGTTCAAGCGGGACCTAACCGGGGGATTAAACCGCGTTACCCCCTGAAAAAAAAAACTACGAACCAAGGAATACGAAGCAAGTGCTCGTTGAAATAATACTGATAAGAGTGAGACCTGGCCTTTGAAAGTAATCAAGGCCAGCTTCATTTCTAACCCCATCTGCAGAAAGTCAAGGATTCTACCTATGACATACTTCCTGGGGTGCCAACCCCTGGATTCATCCCAGGAGACATATGCCTTCCAGACTCTATAATATGTGATACTCGAGGCCGGCTTCCTTGCATTAACCAAGGTAGATAACACTGAACTTGAAAGCCCACTTTTCTTCAGAATGTGAGTCTCAATAGCCAACCCATTAAATTTAGCGTTTGTAAGGTAGGATGGAATACCGGACCTTGCGAGAGAAGGTCTGGATGTGGTGGTAGGGTCCATGGGACCCCTACCGCCATCCTTATGATCTCTGCATAGCAAGATTCTGATCCTGTGAAGAAGTCGTGGACGCAGGCAGAATAGGAGGGGATGCATAAATCAGCGAAAACTGATTTCACAGGAACACCAAGGCATCTGTTCGATATGCTAGCAAATCCTTTGTTCTTGACACAAAGTTGTCGATTTCGTTGTTGAACCTGGACGCAAACAGATCTACGTCTGGGATCCCCCGTCTTTGACATACTGACAGGAAGATATCGGGGTGAAGGAACCATTCTCCCGGGAACAACTGCGGGCAACTCAAGTAGTCCGCCTTCCAATTTTCTATTCCTAGAATGAAGACTGCCGATAGGCAAAGTACATTGTTTTCTGCCCAAGATAGGAAATGATTCACCTCTCTCTGGGAGTCATGGAGGTGATTGATATAGGCCATTGCTATGATATGTGCCCCCTTGGTGATTGATATAGGCCATTGCTGTGGCACTGTCAGATTGGATCCTGACAGGACAATTATACTTATTGTCCTTTCACCTAGAGATAGCGTATAACCCAGTAGGTAATGAATATTAGCCTAACTTTGTGTCCCATGATGTATGAAAAAGAAAAGTGGTTTCTGCAGGGCAGATATAATCAGACTAAGGTCCCAAGGAAACACAGGGTGCTGTAAGGTGGGCTTCATTTGAGATATACCTTGAATAATGAGAGAGAGTGAGGCCAGAGATGTTTGAAAAAGAAAAAGGACACAATTGAAACCTGTCCTTTCAGAGTGCTTAATGCCAAGTTCTGGTCAAGTCCTGATTACAGGAAGAATGCGAAGCAAATGGTCATCTCTTGAAGTGAAGTGCCTGTGTTCAGACCAAGCAAAGAAAGATTTCCAGATATGATAGTGGATATTTATGAAAGTGAGTTTTCTAGGTCCTTTAGGACCTGGGCTTTAATAGCCATGCAATTAATACTAGTGACTCAGCAAGTCTGGCTGTTGGGAAGAGGCCAGGAGTATTCTCTTAGCAGCTCAAGTATGTCTATGTACCAGATTCCTCTGGGCCAATTTGGTGCAATGAGAATCACTAGTTTCTGCTGTTGCTCTATTTTGTGGAGCAGGCAAGGTAGAATTTGCAAGGCAGGATTTGCAATGGAGGGAAGGGATAGATCAGGCCTTAACTGAGACCAGGGAAATAAAGCATCCAGTGCTAGTGCTAGGGGATCCTTGGTCCTGACCAGAGAGGTAACTTGTTGAATCTGGGAGCCAAGATATGCACCATCCGCGATGCCCATTTCTGACATCATCAAGTTGAAGAGGTCAGGGTGAAGGGACCATTGGTGAAGGGACCATTCCCCTTGGTCCAGGAGGTAATGGCTGAGGTAATCCACTTCTGGGATGTGGAAATAAGATTTCTGGAGTGTTTCTCCATCCATGCCAAGGCGTTGTCTGATTGCATCCTGATGTGGTGTCCCTGCAGAAGGGGGTGGTCAAGTGCTCCAGAGTCATCCAGGATATTGAAGGGGAGCTTAGCTTTCACCGATGACCATGTTCCCTGAACTGTGATGGATTGGAACACCCCTCCCCAGCCTGAAAGTCTGCCATCTATTGTTATCGCTTGACAGCAACATTGAAGTAAGGACCTTCCACATTGTTGAGACTGGGCTGGAGATTCAGATCTAGGGAATTCCTTGCTTGGCTAGATAGGACCATAGGTAGGGCAAAAGAGGGCAGCCATATTGTTACATGACTACAAGATGTTGTGTTGGAGAGGTCTCCAATTAAATTGGGCAATTGGAACAGCCCTGAAAAAAGGCCACCATGAAGCCTAGAACTCTCTATCAAGGATCTAACAGAGGCAAGTCTTTTTGATCTCAATCCTGAGCATGAATTCTGAGAGACTGCAGTTGAAAGGAAGAATTTTGCTTGGTATGCTAGAATTAGGCCCAAGTATTCCAAGGAAAGCTGATCACCCAATCGAAAGCCTGAAGCATTTGAATTATTCTGTGGATGTTTTCATATTGTTGGAAGGGGAGGTGGGTTCTTCAGAAGAAGGATGTCTAGATAATTTTAGGAGTCCAAAGTTTTTATTGTTCAACGTGTTACAAGATTGCTAATGAGATTTGGGGCCACATATTTCCCCTTCATGAGGACCAGAGGGCCCCCTTCATCAATCCCTTGCCACTTCTACTGTGAACACCAGCAATGACACTTGTTTATAACATCGTTGGCCTGCAGATCAGTCTGCTTGGGAGTACTTTTGAGTCCACTTACCATTCTGCCATTTTACCCAGACCTGATGTAAGGAGATTGTGTGGGTCCCAAAACATGTTGATGTTTTTTGCCCTGCTTGTTGTAACCAGCTGAACAATAAAGACTTTGGACTCCTAAAGATTTTTCAAATCCTAGCGCATTAGAGCCATGGACAGTGATAGCTGTAATAAAGCTGGTATTTGTCCAAAGCACTGTGACATACAATAGTTGCAAAAATATCTGCCTTAGCCAGGTAGGATGCTAGCTGCATACCCAAGATGGAGCTAAAATTGGATGCAAAGACCAGTGTTAAAATCGGGTCCTGCTCCAATGCAAGTGTAGCCTCATCACAATGAGTTAGAGCATTGTCTGGGGCTTCAGTAGAGCAAATGCTTACCAAGTTTTTGCCATAGCTCCCTGCTTTTGCCATTTAGGATAATCCCTTGTGGGTTACATACAGAGCAGGGTGCAGAAATAGGGTAAGCATGTCTGAGAAGCAGTATGCACCAACCCGGGTGCAGACCGCCTTGTAGCAAAGTCTTCATAGCAAAAAAGTGTGAGGAAGTGCCCGAGTACCTCATAAAGGCAGAAGTGGCAGTAAGTGTGTGACCTGTGGATGATGTAATACCTCAGTGGCTGAATTGTAGCACAAAGTAAAATTGTAAAATTGAATAAATTGCAAACAGTCCTGTTTTTTATTACAGTAATGGTGAAAGATTTAGGGTGACCCTGCCTTACCACGTTGCTGGTCCCAATATAAGGTCCAGGTTTTGACAATCACCATGGACATACCCCCCCTAAGAGGTCTTCAGGGTCTGAGTTCCACAGAGATGACCCACAGCCCTGCACCTATATATTCTGTGTGGCTAACTACATGCGTTGCACAAATTGTCAAGATGAGCACTTATGCAGGATCCAATTCCCAAAGCAACATTACAAGCAGTCCTCACATGGTGGTTCTGAAGGCAGTGGGCCTGTGCACAAGATAATAAGTTGGGCTCCCTTTCCTCAAGGAAAATGGGGAATGTACAGCACAGTGTAAGGAAGGAGGTGGTACGCAATAACAAAATGTACAACATAGGTAAAAAGCACATGTATTGTGCTATAAACCAGGGGTCCCCAACCCCCAGGGCCACAGACACTGGGCTCCCAGTTGTGCAGCAGGCAGCGCAAACCAGCACAACCTGCACTGCTATGCTCTGACCACCAGAGGGCACCCGCAATACTATTCCCTTCTCTCTCTGTGGTCACAAAGAAGGTAAATGGGGCGGGAGGAGAGCCGGGCCAGTGACAGGATCCCATAGCACTGGTGAGACCCAGGCTGTAACACCCCCCCCCCCCATCACCTAAGCTGATAAACTGCATCTCCACCGCGGTGACAGGCTGAAATCACAGCCCCCTCTCCTCCCCCCTGGGGAATAAGCTGCACCCCCCCAACTCACTCCACCTCCAAGGTGACAAGCTGCAACCACTACAGCCCCCCGAGTTGAGAAGGTACGACCAACAGCCCCAACCAGTCCATGCAACCAGTACTTACATTCTACTAAAAACCACATTCACTTACTTTCAGGTGCTCAGTTAATGTTTTGGAATACTTCAATGCACTCTCCTTCTTCAGTTTAAACAACCTCAAGTACAGAAGAGACTGACACCTGAGACTGTAGGGACAGACAACAAAAAGTTTAAACGATGTTAGAGACTACCAAAAACAGAAGGACAATTTCTTTTATTTATTGGTCACTGAGGTAATCAATTAGGTTCGGGCTCCCACTCAAGAAAACAATTTGTGTTCTTTATACTAAGCAGGGGGAAATTATACTTCAACCTCACACAACGACTGGTAAGCTGCAAAATTACATATTTGTTGTTGTTGGGTTAACATACATTCTGTGTTCCATATTAACTCTGCTTTCATTGTTATAGGAGTCACAGCAATGTATAACAGAAAGACAGTAAGTATGCAGACACTAAATTGGGCCAGACAATAACATGTCATCTGACTATAGATCTCAGGTTTGTATCTTTTTTATTTAATTACCTCTAATAGTAATTAACAATAAAATAAGAATATAAAATATAGAAACAACTGGGCTAATTTACTGAAGGAGTTGAGAATTTCACATAAAAATGGGTAATATTCACTTCAATTATCCAATCAACTAAATATTAAATAAGCAAAACAGGAGTTTTCTTTTCACATGTTAGATAACTGAAGCCAATATACATGCAATTTATTGTGTAAAGATTCTCCACTGCTTTAGTAAATCAGCCTCAACGTTTTTAAAATCTTAACACACACTGAGAAGTTTTACATTAAAGCGGAGTTACACTCAAAAAAATTTAACTTTACAAAAATGCTCAGCATTCTCCCTCTCCCTCAGCACCAACATTAGGAAAAAAAATATTTTTTACCCCCTCTAAGGGCCCTTTTACACTGGGGCGGGGGTAAAGCGCCACTATTGTAAGCGGCGCTTTACTGTCCGTATTCGGCCGCTAGCGGGGCGGTTTTACCCCCGCTAGTGGCCAAGAAAGGGTTAAAAACCACCGCAAAGTGCCTCTGCAGAGGCGCTTTGCCGGCGGTATAGCCGCGTTGTCCCATTGATTTCAATGGGCAGGAGCGGTATACACTCCGCTCCTTCACCGCTTTGAAGATGCTGCTAGCAGGACTTTTTTCCCGTCCTGCTAGTGCAGTGTGAAAGCGGAGACAAAGCAGCAGCACTTTCAGGTCGGTTTTCAGGTGCTATTATTAGCGCAATAGCGCCTGAAAACCGCCCCAGTGTGAAAGGGCCCTAACTGCTGTTGATATGGGGTCCCTTCTATTCTGCCACTTCCAGTCCACGGCGATTGAGGTCATTTCCCCCTGAGGCCTGTGCTCCTGGGAGATGTATGTCATCCTTTCCTAGGAGTCGGTGGGCAGTGCTGAGGGCTAGCATCGCATTCGAAGATTTTTCCCTGCACCCTGTGTATATGGCGCACGCGCGAGATTGGGAGGTGCATGCTGGGGTATCCAGCATCACCATATTCCAGAAGAGACTGCTAGTGGGCTTCAGATGGAAGCGTTCTACACAGCAGAAATCAAAAGTAATGTATAAAAACGGGAATTGAGCGGCAATTGTATTAATAACCTTGTTTAATAGTGTTTAAATAGTTAGAGAGAACAGATTACATTTTTAAAAAAATCTGTGTGGAACTCCACTTTAAGGCGTATGGCAGGTGCAAAAACATATCAAAACAACCATTTTGTTGTTTTTTTTTTTTGTTTTGTTTTAAGTGTACAACTTTACATAACATTTTAAAACATTTAGCAATTTTGGATGAGGGGAGGTGCTAATGGAGACAGGAGGTCGGACAATGTGGAGGAATTGCCATCTGTTGTTCATCCTTGGAAATCGATTAGCACATTGGCCAAATATCACAATAACCCTAAATTTCTTCTAATCTGTAGACACAAGGGAGCGGCTGTAAACATGAAAAGACAACCCCATATCTGAGCTGCCACCACTCAGATATTACAGGCTTGAGGGAAATCTTGTTTTTGATGATCCAGTCAGAACACTGGGTGCACCCATGATATCCCATTTATAAGCATACTAGAGTTTCCAAAAAGAAATCTCCACTCTACTTGTATACTTATCTGCTGTGGGTCACCAACGAAAACATTATCTCAGCGAAAAAGGATGACCTTTTTGTAAGTCATGCAGTTTTCACATGGACAAAACAAGGAATGTCATGGTAGTAAATAACTGACTAAATGTTGTAAATCATCATATTACACGTTACCCTTGGACTGTAAATGCTAAAGTTATAAAGCTTTGGTTGCAATATATTTGGAGATCTAGCACCGTTCTGAGTGTAATTAGGTCTTTCTTTATACATTTCTGTTTCCTCACTCATTGACTCAATGTAGTCATAAAATGTATATTGTCTTAACATAAATGAAAGCAGATAGCAATGACACATTTCAAACTAGAGTGCTTACATAATAAAATGCACTAGCTTTATAACTGATTTTCAGGAATTCACAATGACAGAGCCAAAAAGTTGCACTCACCAAAGAACACCAAGCCTTTTATCAGCTGCGGTAGCATCTGGAGCAGAATAACTCTTCAGTTTCATAGTATACCTGAAACATTAATTACATGTGTTAAAGATACTCGCTCTTTATAAGGATTTCTATTAATCTATGAGTTCTTGTCTATAATAATGTTTTATATATCAATTAATAACCTTTGCTACAAGTACAAAACCAATAACAATGAAAACCAGGCTAGCTTTATGCTTTTATAATAGCTTGAATTGATCTCTCTATTAAAATATATACATATATACAGAGGATGTGCCATTTTACAAAACTGTAAACCAGTGGTGGTGCGCCCATAAGGGTGCACGGGTGCCGTCCCCTCTCTCCAGCCACCCCCTCTATCACCGATAGATTTATGCATTACATGAATCTATCCACAGCCACCGCTGCCATCCCCTATTCAGGCGGCCTGAATTACAGCAGCAGGGGGGGGTGTTTTTGAAGCACCCGATTAGAGCCATAGGCTCCAATAGGCGTCATAAAAGGTGACCTTGGCGCTAGTAGTTCATCCAGCTGTTAAAAAAGTGAATATTCATTTGGTTTTCTAACATTGAACCGCCTCTCCGTCAAACAGGTGTTTGGGTCTGTTACCTGTCACCTGATTGGTTGAAACGACAGGCACTGTGATTGGATGCCTACCAGACATCCAATCATAGGAGAGGACGGGAGAAGACATTAAGGACATGGAGGAGACCGCCGGCCGCTGTCACCCGCTGCCCCACCGAGACAGGGTAAGTGGCGGGCAGGGAACAGTGGCTGTGTGTGATGGGCACAGCGAGGCTGCAATTGATGGGCATTGATTGATTTTTTTTATTCAGAACTGTTCAGTTTGTTTGCGCCCCCCCCCCCCAAAAAAAAAATTTTGAGCACCAGCCGCCACTGCTGTAAACATGGCTGGATTAGATAATGAACTATTATACAACAAAATACATGTAGAGTCTATAAATTCATAAAATGAAATAACCTGATCATTGTGTGCCTGTGCATAGAATGCTTCAGTTAAGATGAAAGGGTAAAAAAAAAAATGTTTGTCACCTAAAAGGTCTCAAAAACTGTTCTCATTTTGCACATCATTATACGTACTTAATGAGTTCCACGGTTTCTGAATACATAGGAAATGGAGATTTTGCTTCTTGGACACTCTTCTCCAGTGCATTCCCACATTCAATAAAAGAGACCACTGCATCCAGGTAGTATACCGCTTTTTCAAATCTATCCGACTAGAGAGAGGAAAAAAAAAAAGTTTAGACTTAGGAAATGTACAGATATTATTTATTTTCGTTCATACCAATTTGTCATATGTACAAAAATACACCACACTCCCACGTTTCTTGCTCAAAGTAGAAGATGTTGTAGGTCAACCAAGGATAACTCATACTACAAACATGCCTCAGTTTTGTAGCAAAGCAGTACTGGGATAATTGTTATAAACAGAGATGGGTGGGACCTGTGTCCCTCAAGTGACCGCAAGAAACAAAAAAAACTATTTCCTTTCTTGTTTATTGCCAAAATAATTCTTTCACTTTTTTGGAGGAGATATCACGTGGAATTCTGAGCTTCTTCGAGGCTTTGAGATTCAAGATGTGGCGGATACCCCCTCTGAGTTTGGAAACCACAAACAGGCTGAAGTAAAACCCATGAAACTATCCTGCCACAGCACCTTCAAGCCAAGGAAGATTTGTCTGAGGATTTGGTTGACTTTGTGCTCCAGACCTTGCAGGGAGACTGGGAGTCCAGTTTGGAGGGCTTGTGCTTAGAGGTTGCAGGTGTGCTGTAAAGAAAAAGTAATTTCTTAACCTCCAAACATGTACGGGACCTGCCACCCAGCTGCCCCCTGTGGCCCGGCAGCACACCGCTTTGCTGTTTTCTTTCAGAGGGAGCCCGGAGAACATAGCTCAGTGGAGACCTACAACTTCCTTTGCTTGGCCGATGGGTGGTCAGGGAATCGGTTGTCACGTGACCAGGGGGAACAAGCGCTGCACACTCAAACTGAAGCCAGAAGACAAAGCCAAACGAAGCGGAGTGGGTAGTGTGTGCACAGGGAAAGGACAGCATCGATCAGTCACTGACTGATTTGGAGTTTAGTTGGTTGGTGGCACGTTTGCAGTGAAGAGGAAAGGGGGTCTGTGGGAGCTTTTGCGGATCGGCGGCCTGCCTACTGAATGAAGGTACACAATTCCTATAATGCTGAGTAGACATTCCTGCAGACTGGGGCTACATGTGTGGATTTGGTCCTCCTGTGCTGCCAGCCTGCATGGGGACTGTCTCTTTGCTGGATAGGGATATCTCTTTGTTGGATTTACATGGCAACGTCCCCTTTGCTGGATTACATGGCAACGTCCCCTTTGCTGGATTACATGGCAACGTCCCCTTTGCTGGATTACATGGCAACGTCCCCTTTGCTGGATTACATGGCAACGTCCCCTTTGCTGGATTACATGGCAACGTCCCCTTTGCTGGATTACATGGCAACGTCCCCTTTGCTGGATTACATGGGAACGTCCCCTTTGCTGGATTACATGGGAACGTCCCCTTTGCTGGATTACATGGGAACGTCCCCTTTGCTGGATTACATGGGAACGTCCCCTTTGCTGGATTACATGGGAACGTCCCCTTTGCTGGATTACATGGGAACGTCCCCTTTGCTGGATTACATGGGAACGTCCCCTTTGCTGGATTACATGGGAACGTCCCCTTTGCTGGATTACATGGGAACGTCCCCTTTGCTGGATTACATGGGAACGTCTCTTTGCTGGATTGGGCCATCTCTTAGCTGGCTTGGAATGAAATGGACATGTGAAAGAAGGAGTGGAGGGAATGAAATGTATGTAAAGGAAAGTAGGGTGAAAATGTTAAACCCCCCCCCCCCGTTTTTTTTTTTTACATGCCCACTGCATGTAAAGGAAGGAGAGGTAAAATGGGCGTGTGTTTTACAATTTTTACTCTACCTTCCTTTACATATCCATTTAATTCTGCCCACTCCTTCCTTAACATGGCTATTTAATCCCCCCTTGCCTCCCCAATGGAGTGCCATATACATATGTACAGTATTATATGAGCGTATAGTTATGTTCCTTATAAATGAACCACTTCAATACAGGACACTTTCACCCCCCTCCCCCCTTCCTGCCCAGGCCAATTTTCAGCGCAATCGCTGAATGATAGCACGGTCATGCAACACTGTACTCATCTGACATTGTTATTTTTTTGACACAAATAGAGCTTTTTTTTTATTGGCATTTAATCAATAAAATAAACAAAGACCGAAAATTAAGGGAAAAAAAAAAAAAAAGTGTTAGTTTTTGTTATAAAATTTCGCAAATAAATAATCTTTCTTCACAAATTCAGGCCAAAATGTATACTACTGCATTTCTTTGGTGAAAATAACCCAAATCAGTGTATATTATGGGAGCATTTGGTGGGATGGCCCGTGGGCAGGCCCTGGGGAATGTTGGTGGTCAGGCCCCACCCCCCGAGGGCCCAGGCCTTAAGCTGTGTAAGGGGCCCCAACAATCCTGATGGCTACCCTTGTGTCAAGATCAACCTCCGAATGACGTTTTGGAGCTAATACAGGATGGGGAGTCCTGCCAGCCAGAAAAGGGTTGTGGGTTTACTGGTTGGGTCCTTAAGACAGGTGCATCCTCCACATCCTTCGAAGGGGCAAACCACTTAACAAAATCCTCCTCAAACTGGCACAAGGACACTAGGTGTTTTCTGGAACAAACATCTTGCCCGGGTGTTTCCAATCTCTGTGGAGAGTGCACTGGGAAAGTCATTGCAGTCTTACAGTCTCTAAGCAAGACAGAAGAGGTAGAGGCAAACAAGCTGATTCCCTTAATTTTAATGTGGTTAGGAGTCAAATGGTCTCCTAATGGTTGATTTGGATGTAGAAAACTTCAACTCCCTGGAGGCAAGCTTGTACAGTTAAGACTTAAGTGAAACTAAGTCAGATTGACTATCGGCTGATGTTTTAAGGCCACGGCAGGTCAGACAATCTTTAGGGGAAGGCACAAATTGTGTGATTTGGGCCTCACAGTCATGCATGACTGTAGTAAATATTTCAAGAGAGCAGAGGACCCACCAGGACCTGACGGAGAGGGAGACTACTTCAAAAATGTCAAAGACTCTAGGATTGGATGGCAACACTATTCTTTTTTTTTTTTTTTTATTGATCTTTATTTAGTTTTTATATAAAAATGTTTTGACAAAACCACATATGTCTAATATTGAAAAGTAACATTACAATTTTCATCACAGCCATTTATATTTAATATGTATATTCCAGTTCAAGTTCGCCTCGGATCTAATTGGTTGTGGTAAAAAAAGTCACAAAGTGCTTTAGCTGGGAGTACCGCCACTCATTTACCTTTATAGCTTCACTTTTATGTCTTATTTCCTGCATAGATCTGATTTTTCCCTTTATCCGTTAAATTTATTAGTTGTATATCTCCGATCCAATTTTCAAAAAGTGCCCTTTTACCTGGTTAAAAAAAGTTGGTCTCTGATAATTCTATTATAGGTGAATTGTATTCCCATCTTTCTTGTCTGTGAAATAAATCCCAAACTTTGAAAACATTTCTAGTTAAATCATGTGTATTTATAGCTAATGTTCTGTATTTTGGTGGTATTATACATATATTCTTACTTAACAGTGTTTTACTTATTGTGTTTTCCAGCTGAACCCATCTTATTTCACTCTGTGTTAGTCCATGCCATCAATCGTGCTACTATTAATGTGTTATAATATCTTTTTATATAAAGGTGCTCTAACCCCCCCCCCCCCCGTGTTTCTTATCTCTACTCAGTATTGAAAACAATATCCTTGGCTTTTTCCCCTGCCATATACATCTTGATATGATTGTTTTGATATGATTGTCTTTAATGTCTGGAAGAAAGTCTGAGGAAGTGCTATTGGTATCGTCTGGAACTTGTACAATATTTTCAGGAGTATTACTATTTTTACCATGTTTGTGCTTCCCATCCATGACAGTGGATGTATTGCTATTTTCCTAATCTCTTCTTTGATCTCATTAAAAGTAGTGCAATATAGTTAGTTGGATACATTTTCCCTACCGAAGTTATTTTATTCCGAGATATTTTAATTCCTTTCCCCCCAAGTGAATGGGAATTCCCTCTGTAGTGTCAATTCCTCCTTTTTACTTAAACTTATGTTTAAAATTTACCAATTTTATTGGGTTTATTTTTTACATTGGAGAGTTCCCCGTATCTCATCAAATCTTTTAATTAATTTGGGAGTGTTGTTCTGGGGTTGGAAATATAAAACAGGATATCGTCCGCATATGCCGCGACCTTGTGTTCTTTTCCCTTCTTCACCCCACCCACATTTATGTTGTTCCGTACGATTACCAGCAATGATTCTAGCAATAGTACAAAGGGGCGGCAGTGGGCATCCTTGCCTTGTTCCATTGAACATTTCGAAGGGTGCC
The DNA here is from genome assembly GCF_042186555.1 of Aquarana catesbeiana. NCBI lineage: Eukaryota > Metazoa > Chordata > Amphibia > Anura > Ranidae > Aquarana > Aquarana catesbeiana. The sequence continues at coordinate 378,791,003 of NC_133326.1, read as the reverse complement.
GATATATTTCCGTTTACCTTTACCGATGCAGTGGGATGGTTATATAAATTTTTGATCCATTTGGCCATTTTGGGTCCTATTCCCAGGTTTTCTATTGTATCCATCATAAATCTCCAGCCCATCCTGTCAAAAGCCTTTTCGGCATCTATTGACAGGCGTATAGCTGGGGACTTTCCGCTTTTCCCTTTCTGTAACAGTAATAAAGTTATTATACAGTTATCTTTACCTTCTCTTCCTGGTATGAACCCTGTCTGATCCGCGTGGATCCACTCCAGCATCAGCTTTTTTGAAATCTTGTCGCTAAGATTTTTGCGTATAATTTTGTGTCTGCGTTTAATAATGCTATTGGTCTGTAATTTGAGCATAATATATCTTTTCCCTCTTTAGGTATTACTGTTACAAATGCCATTAGTCACTCTCCCCTCATCCCCCCCCCCCCTACAAATGCCATTAGTCACTCTCCCCTCATCCCCCCCCCCCCCCATTTATTCAGGTATTCACTAATTTTTCAGATTAGTTGTATTTTAAATGTTTTGTAATATCTAATTGTAAATCCGTCTGGTCCAGGGCTCTTTCCTGTTGCTATTCTGATTTCTTCTTGTGTTATTGGGTCTTCCAACTCCTGTCATTTATCTACTGAGATTCTAGGCAGTTTTGCTTCTTTTAATTATTTCTGGTTTCCTTTTTTCCTCTGCTGCTCTGGTCTCCTTCCTCCTTACTTAATATAGGAAACTATAATAACTTTGAAAAACCTTCGCTATTACTGATGTTTTATACACATCTCTCCTTTCTTATTTTCTATATAATTTATTGACTTATTTTTTTTTTAACTTTTGCAAGATATTTTCCTGGTTTGTTTCCCCATTTGTATCTATCTTTTGCTACCTTGTTGAAGACTTTGTGTGTTTCTTATTCCATTAGGTCTTAAAGTTGATCTCTTTTCATTATTAATGTCCGTTGTACTGCAATACCGATTTTTTTATGTATCTGTGCCAACTCATGTATTTCTTTTATTACCCTTTCCATTTCTATTGCCTTTTCCTCTTCTTACACCTATAGATATCGACACGTTTCTAATATAGGCTTTATGTGCTTCCCATATTGTGGTTTTTGACACATCAGGGAACTCATTCTGCAAAAAGTATTGTTCTCGCTCATTCTTTATTTTATCTCCTATTTCTTTATGTTGTATTAGATCTTCATTTAGCCTCCATGTATTTGTCCTATTTTGTGTTTCCTTAAGTCTCAGCTTCACTATTACTGGGTCATGAATTAAGTGAACGGTTTCCAAAAGTCTGTGTTCTAGCAGTATATAATCTAACTTTGAGTACGTGTCGTACACGGGAGAGTGGAAAGAGTAATCTCGCACTCTCGGGTGTTAAGCCCTCCACACGTCCACCAGTTGGTATTGGTGTAGTTTTTTCTTGATCCCTCTTAGTTGGTAAGTACCAGTTCCCAGTGCAGGAGACGAACGATCCATTCGTGGGTCGATACAGAAATTAAAGTCTCCTGCCAAGATTATATTCCCTTTCTTAAAGTCCATTAATTTACCCAGAACCTCCTTGTAGGTTTTTATTGAGGCAATATACATTAGCAAATGTACATTCCATTCCTTGTAGATTTCCATTCAGGAATAGATACCGTCCCTCCGGGTCTACTTTCCCATCTTCCACTGTAAATCTGAGATCTCTAGCCAAGCCTATTGCTACCCCTTTTGCTCTTCTAATTGGGGAGTCTCCATAGTACCATGTTTGATAATGTTTTGAATATAATTTAACATTTGTATCTAATGCTATATGTGTCTCTTGTAAGAATAATATACCCGTGGAATATCTTTTCATTTCTCTTAATACCTTATACCTTTTTTGGGGTATTCAGCCCTCTTACTTTATATGTCAGACATTTTATAGTGGTCATTTAAATTCTCCATCTCCCCTCCCTTCTTCCCCCCTCCTTATAGCTCCATTTCCAATTATAGGGGAAGGGGTTTGAGGGGTTCTTCAAGCCAAAAAGGGCGTAAGAGAAAAGGGTTTCTGACACCCTATCTCCCCCACCTCTAATTCCACAACCCTCCCCCCTCCTCATGTTCTTGTTTTGTTTTAATTTTTGGACCCCCTACTGGTCTTGGAGCAAAGACATATACTCTCTAATGTGGGCCTCCTTGCCCAATTTGCTCCGTCTATTTCTGGGGTGGTGCTCTGGCTGTCACTCCCCCTATCCCGCCTCACAATCAGGGAGGAAGTGTCTGAGCTCTGCCGGGTGCCCAGGTTATCCATCCGTTAATTTCCATTTTCCTCTTATTTCACCCCAACCCTCCCACTCAGGTACAGGCTCCCCCCGCCAGTCTTTCTTCTACAGTTTTCGATTACAATATGCATTTTTTCCCCTTAGGGATCAATTGCCCATGATCTTCTTCCTGAGAGTTTTCCCCCTCTCTTCCACTTAGTTTCCATCCGGAGAGAACTGGTGTAGGGATTTTTAGTCTTTTACAAAATTCTTGTAGTTCTTCTGGAAATCTCAATTTGGCCGTGCGTCCTTTTCAGCCCATCAAGGAGGCTGGGAAGCTCCAATTGTACCGTATATCATGATTTTGCATCAGTTCCAGGAGGAGTTTTAACAGCCTCCTTCTTAATGTCTCGTATGATAAGTCCGGAAAAATCTGGAGCTTAGCACTTTCAGATTTTAGTGGCAGCTTCCCTCTTCTATTTCCACAAATTTGTTATGTTTTTTTCTTCATAATCTTACAATAGTATCACTTGGGGTCTCAGTTGGTATAGCTTTTGGTCTTCTGATCCTATGTACTCTTTCTATTCCTATTGTTTCTGCCTCTTCTCTACCCAAGAGTGGGTTAAATATTTTCCCCATCTTTTCCACTAAATCTTCACCATTTGTTGGTTCTGGTAGGTCGCGTACTCTCACGTTTTCTCTTCTGCTACGGTTTTATTGATCTTCCATTTTATATGTCAAATCTCTTTGTTCGATTTTTTGTTTTTTTCACTTCTCCTTTTAGATCTTTTATTATTTGTGTACAGCAATCCACTATCCTTTCTAGATCTTCAACATTTGTCAGAATATGGCCCAACTTGTTATGTATCGTTGCCATTTCAGTTTTTAGAGAGTTCTCAAGTGCTGCAAACATTGCCGCCATCTCTACATGTGTAGGTAATTGTGCATTCAGTGACTGGTTCTCTTTATGTCCTTTGTCCGACTCACTTTCTAGATCTTGCATTAATCTTTCTGATTAAGCGTGCTCGTGTCCGGTGAAATTCTGTTTTGTCCTCTTTTTTTTTTTTTTTTCTTTTAACTTCCATCTGTTTTGCCTGTGTCCCTTGTTGTTTTTCCATTATCGGTTTCTCAGACCCACTTTCCTGGGATGTGTACTTTATTGATCCTGGGCTTGAGCTTACTTTAGGAGACACTGCGGCTGCCCCTCCCCTTGCTGATCTCCCCTTTGTAACCGTAGTCTCTAGATTTATATTTGGTTTTACTTTAAAAATTTCTCATCCAAACAGTCCTTTTTACTTTGCTTCTGAGGTTTATTAAATATTTACATAGAGGGAAATTATGGAATGTCTTAACTTTAGCAGACTTTTAGCCGTTCAGTTAACAATGTTTTAGTCCAAATGGCAGTCTCTCCTGGTATATATTCTATACACTATACCCGTCTGTGTATAGAGTCTGCTCTGTTGAATCTGTGTATTTTTTATGGAGTATTTTGAATATATCCCAAGGGGGTGGGAGGGGGCTCAGTGAGGTGGCTGAAGCTCCGCCACTACATAGTAAGGATGGTTTCGCCTGGAGGCTCCTAGCAAGAGCTCTCTGGCTGCCCAATTCCTAGGCTCCTCTCCCTTCTCTGATTCTAAGCTGTATACATCAGCTGCATCAGTGGGCACTATGTAAGCAGCACCAGGACCATTAGAATAGTTTTAGCTGAGAGCGCCCAATGCAGCAGGACTGTGACTGTATCAAAGAGCAAAATTAGGTTACTTTTTTTCCCAGCAGACTGAAGAAATAATGTGCATCTTCCTAGTATGATTTAAAAAAAATTTTTTTTACCAGCTTCCAATCTCCCTGTAGGCAGCACATAACACAAATTCCTTTAGATTCCGTTAAGGCAAGCAAAGCTAAATGGCACACTAAGTTTGGGGCCTCTAGGAGCAATTGTGCCAATATGTTGCACATTATGGCACATTTAACGTGGTTGTAAACCACTGAAAGGAAAAATTAATAAACCATATCCTTTATATAATGTACTTCATCTGCATGTCACTTCTGACAGTTTTCTCCTACATCAGGCAATCCAAGGTTAGGGCCCATCCTCTAGCAAACAGCTTTTAAGTGACAGGCTCAGTTGTGCATTTTTCACAATTAGACTTTGTACAGGAGGAAATGTCCATTCAGTCAACTTCGGAATCAGATTACACTCAGCTCTTTGCAGAGTGTGACATCAGCTCCCTGCCCTCTGCCTCCTGAAAGCTGAAAAATAGCATCTGATCTGTGTAATTTGAAAGGCTCTGGAGTAGAGACTGCTGCAGATAAACAGGTACAGTTTATGTAGGGAGGATCTGCTTCATCACTAGGTCACGGAGGCCAAGCCTAGCCACTTCAGTGGAAATATAATTTTTTTTTTTTTTTTAATTTAATACCACGCTAACCTTGCAAAGTGCATTTCTCCAGTGACAGAATTGACACTCTTTCTCATTGATTTGTCACTTCCATTTTCTCCAGTGAACAAGTCTTTAGCTGTGCGGGATGACATAACTCCCATGCATGTGCACAGGTTACATGGTCTCAGCACAAAATCATACTCGCACTGTACCATCCAGCTGCGTATGAGCGGTTTAGTGTACAATTAGAAAGAAAAAATTGCTGAAAAGGCTTAGGAGAAAGACCCTACAGGTAAGAGAAACCTACAGAGAGTCTATGCTGTCATAAATAGGTTAACAGAGCAATATTTTAACAATCCAGCTATAAGTAAACAAGTAAAGCTTAGTGAACGTACCCTGTTAGAACATATATTGTCTTTGGGGAGTCTTACCAAAGCATCTGCATTGTGCTTCAGTTTCTTTGCCTCCTGCAGGTAATGATCAGCTGAATGGTTTCTAGAAAAAAACAAAAATATCATTGCTTATTTAAACTTGCAATACTGTATGTAATAATAAAATCAACAATCGTGAGACACTGGGAATGTAGCAATTACAGATATAACAGCATCAAATGGAAATAAGAAACCATGGGTATTTATTTTCTCTTGATATACAGAATACAAAATGCAGATGTCTCTGTATACAGTGTCCTCCAGGAAATTTTACTTATACAAAACGTGTTGACAAAATAATGGGTTACACTAAACACAAAGCTTTTGTGCTAAATAAACCCAAATACTGATCTATATCTTACCGGTCTTCAAATGAAAGCTTGGCCCTTCGAGACTTGTTGTCAATCGGTGGTATGAAGGCTACAGCAGCAGTATTATTTGATGTTTTTTCCTAACAAAAGTAAAATAAATAAATATATATATAATTGCACGATACAGTAATTAGTAAGCAAGGATTTTACATATTGTTTTACATAAAGATGTCGCTGCTGTTAGCGTCTCAGTACACTGCATGTTTAAGTCAAGTCAGTTAGCACCAGAGTGTCCCAGGACCTAATGTATCAATATGACAGATATGTTTTGAAACTTCAGGAGCTCAAATCAGACTCTAGTCTCCTTAAGAGCCCAGCAATTTTCATGCCTCACATTCAGTGATCAAAGTTAGCATACATGAGGTTCACATCCAGTCAGTAATCCCATCTAGGGACAATACCTGCAACACCTAAGCAAAACAACTGCCCACTGAATATGGTAAAACCTAGGGCTGCCCCGATACCACGTTTTTAAGACCGAGTACAAGTACCGATACTTTTTTTCAAGTACTCACCTATACGGATTACCGATACTTTTTTTTTTAATGTCACGTGACAGTGTTTTTTTTACAATTTTTTTTTGTTTTTTTTTTTAGGGAGGGAGGGGGTGGATGGTGTCTGTTTTTTATTTTAATTTTTATTATTTTTTACAATAATAGGATTTTTAAAAAAGCTTATCTGTAAAATCCTTTTCTTGGAGTACATCATAGGACACAGAGCCTCAAGTAATTACTTGGTGGGTTATGGGCCTACCTTCAGGTGTTGACACTGGTATAACCAATACAGGAAGTTGACTCCCCTATATAACCCCTCCTCCTTCCAGGAGTCCTCAGTTTTTGTAGCCAAGCAATATAAGCAATATACTCTCACCCCATAAAACAGAGGGGCGGGAGCTCTGTGTCCTATGATGTACTCCAAGAAAAGGATTTTACAGGTAAGCTGTTTTAAAAATCCTATTTTCTTTATCGTACATCATAGGACACAGAGCCTCAGTAATTACTTGGTGGGATGTCCCATAGCAATGCTACTTGAGGGGAGGGAGACACAACCCATAGGGCACCCCCAGACCTTGAGGAATTATACTGCTGCCTGCAGCACACTGCGCCCAAGGCGATATCCTCATTCCATCTTACATCTACTTGATAAAATTTTGTAAATGTATGCACTGAAGACCAAGTCACGGCCTTGCAGATCTGAGACATGGAGGCCTGGTGACGCACTGCCCAAGAAGCACCAACCGCTCTGGCAGAGTGCGCCTTAACTTGAAAAGGGGGAATCTTTCCCTTTAAATCATAAGTTTGAATTATAACCTGCCGAATCCACTTAGCCACAGTGGATTTTGACGCTGCCTATCCTTTTTTAGGACCCTCTGGCAGAATAAATTAGAAATCAGTCTTACGAATCTGAGCAGTTTTCTTTAAATAGATCTTCACTGCTCTCACCACATCAAGACAATGTAGTGACTTTTCTTCTTTGGAACATGGTTTTGGAAAAAACGATGTCAGGACAATATCTTCATTCAGATGAAAGCCTGAAACCACTTTTGGCAAAAAGCCTGGACGAGGGCGTAACACCACTCTGTCCTCATGAATAACCAACATGGTTTTGGAAAAAAACGGCAGGACAATATCTTGGTTCAGGTGGAAACCTGAGACCACTTTTGGTAAAAAACCTGGACGAGGGCCCAACACCACTCTGTCCTCATGAATAACCAAATATGGCTCTTCACAGGAAAGAGCAGCCAATTCTGAAACCCTCCTTGCTGAGGATATAGCAACCAAAAATATCAGCTTCCTAGTCAGAAGGACTAAGGGAACATGCTGTAATGGTTCGAATGGCGGTTTTTGTAACACTGACAAAACTAAATTCAAGTCCCAAGGGCTTAAGGTTGAATTAACTGGCGGATTAATCCGCATCACTCCTCGCATGAAACCCCGGACTAAAGAATGCGTAGCAAGTGGTCTTTGAAATAAAATTGATAAGGCTGAGACTTGGCCCTTAATAGTACTCAGGGCCAACTTCATCTCTACGCCTACTTGTAGAAAGGCAAGAATTCTGCCTATAATATATCTCCGAGGGTGCCAACCCTTGGATTCACACCAGGAAACATAAGCTTTCCAGACTATATAATATATAGCTCTAGAAGCTGGCTTCCTAGCATTAAAGTAGAAATAACTGCCCTGGAAAGCCCACGTCTTTTCAGAATGTGGGTCTCAATAGCCAGGCCGTTAAATTTAGCATTCGTAAAGTAGGATGGAATATCGGCCCCTGTGAGAGCAGGTCTGGCCTTAGTGGAAGGGACCACAGATCCTCCACTGCCATCTTTACGACCTCTGCATACCATGACCTTCTGGGCCATGCTGGTGCTGCCAGAATTACCGGTTTTCTTTCCAGCTTGATCCTGTAAAGAAGTCAAGGCAGCAACTGAATAGGGGGAAATGCATAGATCAGTAAAAGCTGATCCCACAGTATCAACGCATCTGTTCTGCATGCGAATGGATCCTCTGTTGTGGACACAAAGTTGACTAACTTTATGTTGCACTGGATGCTAGAAGATCTACATCCGGAGTCCCCCATCCTTGACAAACAGCCCGAAACATGTCGGGGTGAATAGACCATTCCCCTGGGAATAATCTGCTGGCGGCACATGTAGTGCGCGTGCCAATTCTCTATTCCCGGAATGAAGACTGACAGACAATGGGCATGGAATATTTCTTTCTGCCCAAGTTAGAATATGGTTCACTTCTCTCTGCACTGAGAGATACTTGGTGCCCCTTTTGGTGATTGATATAGGCCACAGCCGTGGCATTGACGGATTGGATCCTGTCGGGACAATCCCTTAACCTGGAAGTCCAGGCTTTTAGAGCCAGATGCACTGCCCGAATCTCTAGGATGTTGATGGGCAAGGCTCTTTCGGTTCTTGAACACTGTCCTTGGACAGTTGTCTTCTCTGTCATTACCACTTTCCAGATAAGTGGTCTGAAGGATTTACCCTTTAGGACATTCTTTAGTAACCACCAATTGAGGCTTTGGGACACCCTTGGGGACAGCCGCATTGGCAAGTCCAAAGCTTGAACAGTTTTGTTCCAAGAAAATAGAATACTGTTTTGCAACAGTCTCGAATGGAACTGGGCAAAGGGAACTGCTTCGAATGAAGCCACCATCCTTTCTAACAACCTCATGCAAAGGTGAATGGAGGGACCTCCTTTTGACCTGACCATCCGCACCAACTCTTTTATAGAGTGGTGGTGTTTTTTTTTTTTCTCTGGGCAAGAAGACCCTTTTTCTGGGCTGTATCTATGATCAGACCCAAATACTGCAGCCCTTTTTTAGCTATTTTAATGGAGACTTTACTAGGTTGAGAATGCAACCCAGACCTTTCCAGGTAACTGGTTGTAATGTGTACACCTTACTCCGAACAGCGATTGGTCTATTAGCAATAGATCATCTAGGTATGCCAAGACTGTTTAAGCCCTGTGCCCTTGACCTGGCTACAGGTGAGGCTAGCACCTTTGTGAACACTCGAGGTGCTGTAGCTAGCCCGAAGAGCAAGGCTATAAATGAAATGCTGCTGTTCTACTTCGAACTGCAGAAACCTTTGGTGAGCGGGAAATATATTGACATGCAGATAGGCGCTAGAAGTTTTCCTCCTTGCAGGATAGAAACTACTGACTTGATCGACTCCATAGAAAGGAGCGGATCTTCAGGAACTGATTTAGATTCTTTTAGATCTAGAATGGATCTGTTGAATTGCTGCGTGGCTCTGTACATGTACAGGAAACGCATGAAAAAGGCAGTGAAGGTTCCAAGGAACCTAAGAAAAAACAGAACTATCAGCTGACTCTACTAGAGGTAGCTTGAAAGAGGCACAAAATATCTCTGTAAGAGGTTTGTACCAGCAATTTCTCAGATTGCGAGGCTGAAAAAAAGTTCAACTCTAGTTGTCTCCTCTGCAGAGGAGTACTCGGTTTGCCTTTCTTCCCGATTACCTGAGGGTAATCCTTCATCCTCTACCCACTGTTCCCTTGATAAGGGATCTCAGGTGGGGATGGGGATCTAACACGCTTCCCATCCTTGGATAGTGGATGCGATTAAAGTCGCTAATTTTCCTTCTAGGCCCTGCAGGGCGGAGGAAAAACGCATCTTTAATCATGTATACAGGGGCTAAATATTTTCTCCTCTTAGGCTCAGTTTCCACTATTGCAACCCCAAAGTTGCGTGATTTTACGGTGATCCCTTGCTGCCGAGAATACGTCGGGGCGCGATTCTGATGCGACAGGAAACGATGCCTGTGTATTCTAGAGGTTTATGGACCTCAAGTCGCATCAAAGTGGTACCAAAGTAGTGCGGGGACTGCCTTGAAGTCGCACAGATCTGAACAGTATTACTTGGAATTCATGCCCTAGAGTCTGACGGTGGAGGCCGTCACCGCTGCCTAGAGGCAGCTGCCCCTGCGCAGGGGAAAGAATCTGTTTAAGTGACTTGTCCAAAGTCACAAGGAGCCAAAGTGAGGATGAGGTCCCACGTCTTTCAGGAAGCCTCCTTGTGACCTTGGACTCCTTCACTAGTGAGTGACTCCTTCACTAGTGAACGCCGACATGTGGATCTGAACCCATGTCTGTCAGGAAGTTTCCCATGGCTGCACTGGCCGTCAGAGTACTTAACCTGTGAGCTGTTGTGGCTTCACTTTAAATAAAAGGACATTTAAACCTTCTACTGGACAAAAGAGCTTTACTGCTGGAAATAATTTGGATGTATTTCACCAAACCTTCCTCAATGAAAAGGGAAACTAGTCAGACTTTTATGGCATCTATGGCGAAACATAGCGCCACTGGAAGGAGGATTTTAATAAAAAAATTCCAACTCCTTATCTGTTGGATGCTTAAGCAATTATGCATCTTGATGCTGGAAATCGCAGCGTCTACTGCTGGTACTTTCCAACCTTTGTGAATTTTTCCTCCATGATAGAGAACTGAGAAACTCTCTGGAGAGAAAAAAATGCTTATCCAGATGATCCCATTCAGCATAAATAAGTGCTGTAAAAAGTTTTTTTTTTTTTTTTTTTTTTAAAAAAACAAAGAAGGGACCTGGACTTTCAGCTTACTCTATTAGGAGTAGTATCAAAAGTGGAATGAACCATCTCTGTAAGAGTTTGTACCATCTGTCAGATTGTGAGATTGCATAAGGTTCATCAACTGTTGTTTCCTCCACAGAGGAAAATTTGGCTTGTTTTCCCCCGTGATCACCTGAGGATAACACCTCATCCTGTGCCCACTGTTCCCTTGGAAAAAGGGGGTTTGAGGTGGGGGAGGGGGATCTAGCATGCTTCCTATCCTCTTGGATGGAGAATGCGATTAAAGCTGCTAATCTTCCTTCTAAGCCCAACAGGGCAGAGGAGAATGCATCTTCAGTCACATACACAGGGGCTGAAGTGTGAAAAGCAGTTGCACCACCAATTGCTTCCAATGACTCACCCTGGCTTGCCATGTCAGGTATCTCCGGAGAGGATGACCGTGTGGAGGCATGACTTGAGTTCCCAGCGCCTGGGGGTGGAATCCTTGGTACCTTTGTGGTACACTGGAAATCAAATGTGCTAAGCACAACAGCAGAGCACTTTAACAATTATGGTATTTGCTGAACAATAGTTTTAGCAAAAGAAAACAATGTCACCATAAGGATCAACCTTTGATACTGAGTACCATAATATTTCCTGTGCTGGAAATGCCTGTTTACACACCTTTACATGCCCAGCGCTCCTGTGTCTTTTAGTGTGACAGACTTCTGTCTTCACCATATGAACTGAGAGCGTCTGTGTTAAGCCTCAGGTGAGAATCTGATTACACATAAGTGTCAGCTGTTACCACACCTCTCCAGGAGGAGAGGGGAGGGGGAGGGGAATTTTTATCAGCAGTGTTTGTTAAGCTCCTAGTTTTAAAGGAAGACTTCACTTTATACAAAAAAATGCAAATGGCTGGTTTTGTATGTTCATAAACTACTGCTGTAACCCCTTTAGATCCCTCAGAAGAGGAACACCATCTGTTCAACTAAGAACTCCCCTCTGGCTGCAGGGACCACACACGCTGCTATAGCCAGACACAGAGCTGCTGAAAAAGGCATCTTATTAGGCAAGTGTAATATACTCCCTCTAGAGGAGACATTTTAAGGCATACAGTTATACATTTTATATATATATATATATATATATATATATATATATATATATATGTATTTATAGGAGAAAAAGGCATAGGTGGACTTTTTACAGTTCCTAGGCTTCTCCCCTTACCTTATCCTCGCTGCAGGATACTGCTGATTTAACAGACATATCCAACCTTCACCCATCACGGCGGGCAGCGTAGTTAAACCTTCAAAGACTGGGGCCCTTTTTTAAAGGGGTTCCGCTCCTTTGGACCTGTATAGCACCCCTCAGGAACAACTTTAGGTAATATGAAAAACCAAAAAGAGTCCTGGTTCCTAGGGCCCAGCTCTCAAAGAGAAGCTTACAGGCAAAACCTTGTTCTTCAATGACCCCTGAAATCTCCCCCTTGAGACAGAGACCGAGGATAGAGATTCCCCAGTTCCTTTCTCTGCAGCCTCAGCTGCACTGAAAATTAATGGAGAGAAGACAGCGGCTCCTCTCCATTCATAAACTGAGACATTATAATCACAGGAGGTTACAATGTTTCAGTTATGTGAATGGACAGAGTCAGCTGACTCTGTCCATACACAAAGGAAGGAGGAGGACATGAAGAGAGACAGCACAACGGAGGGGGACACAGAGGAAAACTGGAGGGGGGCAGCATCAGAAAGGAGGGGGACACGGAGGAAGAAAGGAAGGGGACAGCAGAACGGAGGGGGACAACAGCAGAACGGAGGGGGGACACGGAGGAAGAAAGGAGGGGGACAGCAGAATGGCGAGGGACACGGAGGAAGAAAGGAGGGGGACAGCAGAACGGAGGGGGCGGTGACAGTCACCGGTGATCGTGTGTGTGGGAGTTACAAGCTGAAGGGGGGGGGGAGCTTGTAACTCGCCCACTTACCGCTGACTGTACAGGTATCGGGTGAAGTATCGGGAGCATTTGCCGTATTTACATGTACTCAGGCAAATGCTTAGTATCGGTATCATGACAACCCTAGTAAAACCCCTTTTATTCAGTTTGGGATAGAGTGTGGAAGGGTTAGACCTGCTGTAAAAGTTTTAAAGCTATCCCCAGAACAAGGAGGTAATGGTAAATACTGTAAAGGAGACACACGTTCCATCTAAGAGGGCAATTTTCTTCACTTTGGGAGATTTCTTTTACAGTCGACTCTAAAAGTATCATTCTGGTATAACCACTTGAAGTCCAGTGATGTACGGGTACGTTGGTGGTCAGCAAGTGGTTAAAGTTTGTAAACTTACTCCCCACACATTTACATTTTTGAATTCTGAATATTAAAGATAACAATAAATAAAAGGTACGAAGTAAAAAGTTAAAAAAAAGTGTAACAATCTTGGCAGATAAACATCAAGAAAAAGTGGTTCATATTTCATAACAAAGAAGCCAAACTGGAACTGATCAGATTTACCTTAGGTTCTTTTGCACTGCTAGAACTTTTCCCTTCAGTCTTTTTTTGCTTTGCAGAAGAGCTGCTCTTAGTGCTGCTCTCCTTAGTGCTGCCACTGCTGCTAGATTTCATTGAGGATGACTGACTAGCTGATCTTTTCCGCTGCCCATGCTCTGTCTTGGTTTCCTTCTGCTGAGCAGGTGGAGCTGGAGATGGCAGAGGATCTTTCTCTTTTACTGGATTCTGCTTGGATGACCTGTATAAAAAAACAAAAAAACATTTTGTTTTAATTAAAATAATAAAAAAAAAAGGTTATACAACTGTCCTTTATCTCCTCTTCTGAAGTCCGGAGTCCTCCCCCACCCACGGCACTCTCCACTACTTCTTGCAGATGCCCCCATAGAAAACCATGTGTTATAGGAACACTTGTGCAGGCATGTTCCTGAACCTGGCTGTGTGTACCCATCAGGGTTGCCAACCTCCTGCAGCATTATTTACAGACAAAACATGGAAAATTTACTGGCGGAGCACATATTTTTTTACTGGCAGCCTGAGAAATTATAGAACTCCTATTGAAAAGTAACAGTGAATATTTGAACAGTATAAACATGATATGGAAACACTGACAATACCTATAACAAAGTAATTTGCTTGATTTACACAAAAAGTCAACACAGCATGAAATTATCAGCCCCTGATATTTACTGGCAGTTGTAAAAAGAAAAAAAAAAAAAATATCAGATTTTTTCAAACTGTTATTAAATTTACTGGTGCCCACTGACATATAGTGCAGCTCAGACATGTCCCCAGCTCCCTCCTCACAGGATGTGATTGAGAGCAGCAGGAGCATATGGCTCTCACTCCTGCCTATGTCTCCTGCAAGACCAGGAGGAGAAGGGAAAAGAGCTGCAGCCGAGACAGTGCTGGATCGCCATCATAACTCAGCTGGTTAGTTTAGTTTAGTGTATACACTGGGCTTTTACTCTAATGTAACAAAAGTCTTGTGTGCCACTGGGGTGCAGAATTGTTTCAGGTTTTAGAATTGCCAGGTGAACACACTGTTGTCCTGGGTGTGTCAACCTATGGAAAGCGCCAAAAGGTAAAATAGGGTGCTCTATGGACAGTACATAAACAAGAGTGAAAACGTCTTGTATGTAAAACTAATCCAGCATGTTAAGAAAAAGCTGATAATGACAATCATCAATAACATACCAAACTACATATCATGACTTACTCTCTGCTGGATGCTTTGTGGTTTGATGCTTTTTCCTCCACCTTTGGTTTTTTGCTCTCATTCCCTCTGGAATCATCATCATTCTGTAGAAAAGAAAAAACGCAAAAGGAAATTGCATCAAAAAGTAAACAAGCAAGATGTGTCCCTACTATTTCTTTCCCAATGACTCAATGTCATACGATTTTAGCGTGACAGGAAGTTAGGTGAAATCTCCCCAACAGCAACACGGAAAAAAAAAAAGACAGATTGCAACCTTTCTCCACTCTACAAAAAGATGTCATTGTATCGCATCTGTGCTGGAGAGATAATATATGGATATTATCTATCACTTTAACGTCACTCAATAGGAGCTGACTGTATATTGTCTGAACTGTGAGAAATAGCACCATATGTTTTTCAATTCATCACCCTCTATTTCAAGGTTGTTATACAATATGGAGTGCACTGGGTTTTACAAAGCTTGACTCTTCGAGAGATCTCCCCTTTATGTTTTGTCCTGGTGACACCCTATGCGAAAGCAGGACAACAAGTGAGGAAAGTGTGTCCACAACAGGGACAATACTCATCAAGTTTTGGCTTGGGTTCGGGTTTTAAAACTGCAGTTGGTTTTTGAGGCTGTGGTCAGGACGGAACAGCATACCACATATGGTGGAAATGCCACAAGGTGCGACGAGTTTGGATAAGAGTTTACAACTTCATTTTTACTCTCACCCAAATCAACCCAATTAAATCTCCTAAGCTTGCCTTGTTGGGTTATAAAGTTGATGAAGCCTCGAAGGAGAAGCCTCACTTTCATATTTGTATCCGCTAGAATCACCATAGCTAGAAATTGGAGGTCCGCTGCCATCCCATTTGACCAAGTTAAGCACAAGCTTTCCTGGCTCATGGTCAACGAAAAGGCTTTCGGCAGTCTTGAAAGACAAAATAAAGGTTTTCGAAAAAGTCTGTGGTCCATGGATCAGTTACTTGACTGGTGACCCACGGGCAGCTCTGGTCTGATGGGCCTTTGGGTGGCATGGACTTGAGTCAATGTCCCATAAGCCACATGTAGTGTAGCCAATTGAAATCAACAGGCTGCCCTATGCGTGTCAAAGGTAAAACGAGCCATAAAATGTGAGCTCCCACTATGCTAGATGTGAATGGGGCCTGAAAGTGAAATTGGTGCAGTAACACAAAAACAATGAGGCTCCATTCACTTCTGTATGTTTCTTTGCATTTCAGAAATGTGCTGCACCAATAATCACATTTAAAATCGCACCAAGCTCCGCGTTAAACAAAAGTCCTGAAGCTTCTGCGTGTAGGGCAGCCCATTCAGGAGGATGGGCTGACCTATGTGTGATAAGTGAAAATGCTCCAAAACACCTCCCCACCTCGCTAAAAAAACAAAAAACAAACAAAAACGCAGGTGGGAATGTGAGTTCCCGCTATGCAGAGATGTGAATGGTGTTTGACAGCTGATTGTTTCTGTCCGCTCCCTCCTATGTACTTGTATAAAGATGGCCATACACTATGCAATCTGATTGCATATTGTGTATTTAGTGAGAAGGGTAATCACTGATTGATTGCATTTTATTTTAAAAACTGCAGCTGGTAATGGGTGGGTAGGTAGGGGGGTGAATGATGCAGGGTGTGTGCCAATGAGGTCAGCTGGTCAACTCATTGTGTCATGACCTATAGTCTGACCAGCAAGTAAGGCAAAACTAATGGATACGTTTGGAAACGTTGATGAGGACAAGTAAAGTGAGTGTCTGTGGATGTAGATTTAATGGAAAGCGTTGATATTTTTGCAAAAAAAAAAAAAAAAAAGTACATTAAAGTGGATTTAAACCCGATTCATGAAATTTGAGCTGGGCACATATATCTGCAACGTTTTATCGCTCTTCAAAGCCCTGTGTCCCATAGCTGTCTCCTGCTCCATTTTTCTGTTATCAGCATGGTAAGTTCTCCATCACATGTGATAAAAGCAGCCAAAGTTTTGTGTTGGGGAGGATGCTATAAATAGATTAGCAGAGCCCTGAAATATACATGAACAGAGCTGAAAGTCTCTACCTATAAAGGAGAGGGGGTGTGTGCCTTTCCTCCAATCAGCTGTCTTGGCTGTATGCCCAGGCTTAACCAGGAAGAGAAAATCAGCTAACACAAAGAGCACATTCTAAAGGATATATACAGTTGAAGACAGCAGATATACATGTAAAACTTATGTAGGGAGATTTGTTTCATTCCTGTGTATCATCTGAGGCTGTTCACTTCACTAGGTATATGTGAGGGTTTACATCCGCTTTAATGCTATATTGGTACATAGGGGAGATGGAATTTAGAAAAAGAAAAAAAAAAAAAAAAAAAGGTGAACAAGGCTCACCTTATCCTTTATTAACGCTTGAGCATAATGTCATAAGCTCGCAACCAAGTGCCTCAGTGATGTCGGAAAGTGGCGATTGAGGGATACCTCTCAAGTTAATGTGGGGCAGAGGGTTGTATACCTTCTGCCTCCCTTCTTTGGAATAATAATGTAAACATATTGTTGCAATTTACAATGATCTTGTGCATATCCTAAAAACTACCATATATAAAGTGAATCAACAAAAATGATGAATTAATGCAATAATGTGAAATAAATTACATATGATGTTCATCCAAACAATAGTGACAAAATGCATGAATTATGTGCAGTGAAGTCAATAGATAAAAGTATTCCAATTGTTCAAAGTAGTAAAGATGAAGCATCGATGAAAATAACTTGGTAATTAATCCATTAGGTGAAACCGCTGACACCACACCACTGTGCTCACAGAACCCTCACACCCTCATAAGTCATATGCCTTGCAACATGATCCAATAGAAACGACAAATTCCCCTTCCAGGATCCAAGATCAACAGTGTGCCTTTTTTATATCAGAGAATTCCACCCGACATATACGATGTTCCGTTCCACATGTAAGGTAAATAAGCCAATAGTGTATTACCAAGGAGTTTATTAAGATTAAAAATACCTGCTTACATGAAAGAAGCAGCAAATGCGCCAAAGAGAAACACATTCGGCGTTCACGCCACCTCACAAGTCACTTCAGGTCCACGGTATACTCCGGCCACGCCCTACGTGTTACATCATGTGACGTAACGCATAGGGCGTGGCCGGAGTAACCTGTGGACCGGAAGCCCTTTTAATGGTAATACACCATTGGTAGCTTATTTACCTCTCATGTGGAACGGAACATCGTATATGTGGGGTGGAATTCTCTGATAAAAAAAAGGTACAGTGTTGATCTTGGATCCTGGAAGGGGAATTTGTCGTTTCTATTGGATCATGTTGCAAGGCATATGACTTATGAGGGTGAGGGTTCTGTGAGCACAGTGGTGTGGTGTCAGCGGTTTCTATTGGATCATGTTGCAAGGCATAAGACTTATGCCTATGAGGTGAGGGTTCTGTGAGCACAGTGGTGTGGTGTCAGCGGTTTCACCTATTGGATTAATTACCAAGTTATTTTCATTGATGCTCCATCTTCACTACTTTGAGCAATTGGACTACTTTTATCTATGGACTTCACTGCACATAATTCATTACTTTTGTCACTATTGTTTGGATGAACATCATATGTAATTAATTTCACATTATTGCATTAATTCATCATTTTTGTTGATTCACTGTATATATGGTAGTTTGTAGGATATGCGCAAGATCACTGTAAATTGTAACTATTTGTGTAGTTGTGAACACTATTAGGTTTTGCTGCATTTCCATTTTAGTTTTATTTTATTTAGTAGTAGTAGCGCAGAGGAACATTATACACATTTAATGTAAACATATTCATTTTGTCAGTATTTGAGCACTTTGCATTACCTCAATATCTATGTTATTGTTTCTCTACCCTTTGTAAAAACATTGAAACAGAAAAAAAAAACTGCAGTTTGATTGAACTGGACTGTGAAATAATGAATAACCTTTTAAAAAAGACTTGCTACCTTCGCCAACACTCTGCCAAGTTGAATACCGCATGGTGAGAGCCTTCTACATCCACTTGTGTGCCTTAGCAGGGTTCTCTGGACACATGAGGCAGATTGAAGGAAGAAATGCTGGGTGTGTATTTTTATTTAGTAATTTAGTAGATCTTTCTTTTTAAGCTTAATTGGTAAACCAACTTTCTGGCAGTTGGGTTTCGTCACAGACCAGTATTAAATTTTATATCTGTAGACGAAAACAAGAAGGCCTCTCCCACAGTTTATCAGTGTGGCTAAACTCTGTTTCAACACACCAGTAACCATGATGGACTTTGAAACAGTGAAAGTGACATTTTTTTTTTTTTTTTTTTTTTTTATAGAACACGATTCACAGTGGGAAGAGGGTGGAGAAACATACCCTGCTTTACAGCCGGCTCGGTTCACACTAGCTGACTCCAAAATATTTTCAGTGCAACATTGTAGTCTGACTTTAATCAGACATACACGCTCTGAGGATTTTTGTTTATAAATCATCAAGTGAAGATCACTGGCAACTGTGTAAAGCTGGCCACAGATGGTTCGAGGAACCGGCTGAGATGCGAACCATGTACGGGCAGGCTGAATGTACCAAAGTTGATTGATTAACTTGGGAACAACCAGCCTGCAGGATTTTACATGCGATTATTACTAGCGACTGTTATAACTGCAAGCAATAATCACTGTGTTCTCTGGCAGGGACAGCTGCTCCCGCCTGGAAGAACACAACATCTCTGTGGGAGGGATTCTCCTTTCAACATGGTTGATGGGGGAATCAAGTAAATTTATTTCCTGCAACCTGTGGTTACAGGAAAGAAATTCACTCCATCTATGGCTGGCCTAAGCGTGATGTCCTGACATACAGGACTTCAAGACCTCTACACTGCTCTTGCATCTCCCTCTCATATAGGAGAGAGGCCCATAAAAAGCGTCTATGGGGGGCGTGGCTTGGATGGCTTCCGGAGCGGACGTGTCTCCTTAGAGCTCCTGACCAGATCCGCCTGCAAACAGCTAAAAGCAGCTAAAAAGCACCGAAAACATGGGTAAACCTCGCAAGGCTAAAGACCCGGAACCCAGGGGACATGCCACAAGATCTTCTTCGGCTCCCCCGCCCCTCATTACGGAGTACTTTGGCCTCGGAGCTCCGGCGGGACACCACGAGGCCAAGATGGCGCCGGCGCCACCGTCATATGCAGCGGCCCTCTCCTCCTCTTCTCCGCGGCATTCTCCGGGACAGCGAACGGACAGGTATGCCTCTGAGGGGGACTTGATACCCGATCGCCCACCGCTCCCACCTATTGACACCCAGGCCGGCCCTACGCTATCCCACATGGGTGACACACTAGGCAGCCTGTCTCAGCCGTTTCCTCCCTGCCTACTGGGGCCTACACCAACACCGAGCGCAGGCTAAGCCTCTCCTCTGTGGGAATCCTCAGTCCAGGAATGGGACCCAAACTCCCTGCCACAGAGACCCCAGGCTACAAGGGACAAGTCATCATCCTCATCCCTGCAGCACAAGGAAGCTAATATAGCGGCAAGGCCTCCCTCACCGCAGCGGCGTGAAGAGCTGCAGGGGGCTTATTCACATGTAGCTCACGCAGCTCAAATACACGCCAGGGATCCGACGGGTCAGTCTACATTCAAGACCCCTCCACATGCACTACAGAGGGGGCCTTCCCCACTGGATACTTCTTCCATTACTATGAGGGATCCACATGCCCATATCACAATGGACCCTGACCCTGAACCTGATTCATGTACCTCCTGGAGGGATTATGTCCGCTGCATGCCCACGAAACAGGATTTTCGTATGCTCATTCAAGAGGTACGTGACACATGTAGATCTGAAATCAACATGCTCCGCACGGATTTACACCACCTGTCTGCTAAAGTCCATTCTATAGAAGAAGAAGCATACGATACAAAGATGGAAGTCTCTCATATACATGATCGATTATCCACGCAAGCTTCAGCTCTTAGAGAGTTTCAACGCCATCTCGAGGATCTTGACAACAGAGGCAGACGTAACAACATTAGAGTCCGTGGCCTCCCAGAAGCGACCCATGACGAGGACTTGCAAGTCACACTGCAAGCCATCTTCAACAACGTTCTGGGTCGCCCGGAAAATCAAAGAGTCAAGCTGGACAGAGCCCATCGCGCTCTTCGCCCCCGAGGGCCAGGCCCAAGACCAAGAGATGTAATTTGCAGGGTCCATAACTACGCCCTAAAGGAAGATATAATGAGAAAAGCGCGCAACATGCGCACCATTGATTTTGATGGAGCCCCCATACAGCTGTACCCGGACTTGTCCTGGATCACCCTTCAGCAAAGACGCTCCCTACAGCCACTCTTCACAACACTAAAGGAACATGACTTTCGCTACCACTGGGGTTTCCCCTTTAGCCTCACAGCAAAGAAAGATGGAAGATCCACCACACTGCGATACCCGGAAGATCTCCAT
Organism: Aquarana catesbeiana; assembly: GCF_042186555.1. Classification (NCBI taxonomy): domain Eukaryota; kingdom Metazoa; phylum Chordata; class Amphibia; order Anura; family Ranidae; genus Aquarana; species Aquarana catesbeiana. Next base: position 378,770,382 of record NC_133326.1, on the reverse strand, counting down.
TCGTTCTGTAAGGACTTGGACATTCCGGTTCCCCCCACACCTGGGTGGGACCCCCTACCCACTCCACCACCCCGTCCGGAGCCCTGGGTTCAGGTGAACGGGAGAAAGCGACAGAGGCCACATCCCAACAGCCCCTTGGCAAATACCTACCAGAGATGACTTTCCTTTTCTTTTTTTTGCTTTTTCGTTTTGCTGACCAAAAAGCCCCAGATCAGGATAAGTTCCTAGCAGAGATGTTATGAATACTACTTAGCATGCTGAAAGCTCAGGAAATAAGCTGTTTTTCTTGTTTTTCTTTTTCACAGAGGGCTAGCCCCTAAGTCTTACTTTTTCAATTCCACTAGGTGGAAATACGGGTTAAAGATTTAGCACTTATGCAACTTTAAGGTACAGGATTATTGCTGATATGCTACGGTTATGCTCCACTTCTCACAAATTATCGATAGGGTCCTCCCCCTCTCTCCTTTTCCCCCTTTCCCTCCATCCCGTTATCCTGGCCCTTACCCCCCCCCCCTCACCCCACACTTACCCTTTCCCACCCCCTCCTTCCCCTCCCTGTCCTCCCATCCCTCACCCCACTAGAATGTGTTAACATAGGTACCTAATGGCCCTTACCCATCCCAGGGCTTCTAAAGAATTACTGGACAGGGCTGATGGGTTTATACCCTACCAACATTTTCAATATTGGGGCAGTAGGCCCATCACTGAGCATAAACAGCATTAGTTGAGTTTATCTGCTGCCTTGGTCTACATCACATGGTTATCTGCTTACTAACTGTTAAAAGAAAGTTCTTCCTTATTTTGCTGCTCCATTACGGTGTGCTGAATAATTACTTAACTGCAGGCGGATCTGGGAGGGGATAGCGGCCGTTTTGGGACTGTCCTATCCTCCCCCGGGAGACCTTCGAATGGCTTCCCTTATAACCCCTGTGGAGAGTAATGTTTTCATTCCCCACGTGGGGGGGGACCCTCCGAGGGTTTCCAACCCACCACTCTGTTTGAGTGGGTCAAACTTCATTTGGTTACAACGTGTTTTTACACTAACCTTTGTTTTTTTCTTCTTTGTCGTCCACTTCTCCTTCTATTCTTTCACCCCTGGCTTCTCTCCTTTCTGTCTCCCTGTAATTTGGTGTACTGTGGGTGCCCCCCGCCTCTGGAGCCCAGACCTGGCCCGGAAGAGCGTGTTCCTGGTTGGGTATGTACCTTATATGAAAGTCCACTTGATTATCATCCCCTGCATCCAAGCGTATTCCACTCATCTAGGTAAGCTAATGCTTCTTATATTTTTACCACCCAATGATTGACATATTATCATTAAATGTGAAAGGTCTCAATTCCAATACCAAACGAAGCTTAGCCCTAAAGGAATTTAGAAGATCTAAAGCTGACATTATTTTCACCCAGGAAACACATCTCACTAAGACTGATAATATGGCATTCGCCACTAAGTATTACTCCCAGATATATCTGGCTTCTAATCCCCGTAAACGAACAGGTGTGGCCATTTTATTCAAAAAAAGACTCCCCTTTTAAATTACAATCACTAATTTCGGACCCCCTAGGACACTATATCATCCTGAGAGGCACGTGGAAAAATGCTGACCTTACACTTTGTAATATATACGCCCCTAACACTAACCAAACCTCCTTCCTATCTAAAGTGTACAAACGACTATTTGCATTTCCCCATCAGTACCTGGTCATTGGTGGAGACTTTAACCTGACCTTCTCCTCTTGCCTAGATAGACACTCTCTCGGACAGAGACAGGCCCCCAAGAGACGGTGCTCTCTCTTCCGCCAATTGACCAGGAAATACGCCCTGTTTGACTGTTGGAGAACTGCAAACCCTTCAGCTAAACAATTCACTTTTTACTCCCACCCGCATAAATCCCACTCGCGCATAGATTATATTTTTGTAAACGCCCCAACCCTGAGGGCTCATGAGAACTCAGACATTCAGGCCATCTCATGGTCGGATCATGCCCCAATATCCCTGTCTCTGGCATTGTCCCCGGGAACCCTCCGTACATGTCACTGGCGATTGAATGATTTCCTGCTTAAACATGACCCTTCCAGGGAGGACCTGGAAAAAACAATGAAACAATATATTGCGGAAAACAGTTTACCAGAGATCTCCATCGCTACTCTCTGGGAGGGTCACAAAGCGGTCCTTAGGGGCCAATGTATCTCGTTATCTACGGCGCTACAGAGGAATGCTAACACGGCCCGCATAGCCCTATTGGCTAAGCTTAAACAACTGGAAACAAGGTTGCTCACCTCTCCATCCTTAAAAACCCTTAGAGAGATTGTACAGGTACGGGCCGGTCTTAGTGATATAGATGTGGGTAAAATCGAGAAGGCGCTAATACGATTACGACAAACCTACTATGACAAAGCAAACAAGCCACATACACTATTAGCTAAACAACTGCGAGACAAACTCGCGACTACCTCCATCACCCATCTTAACAATCGAATGGGACCTCCCCAAACACATCCCACCAAGATTGCTCAGATCTTCCATGATTACTATTCGACCCTGTATAATAATCCGGACGTTCCACATAACCCTCCCCCACAAGATCTATCCCAAAGAATCTATTCCTATTTAGAAGAGTCTGACACACCGAGACTCACCCCCTCCGCCTTGACCACACTAAACTCCCCCATTACAGAGGAAGAGATTACAGACACAATTAAATCACTCCCAAACAACAAAGCCCCAGGCCCTGATGGGCTTCCATATCAGTACTACAAAACTTTCTTATCGCACCTACTCCCCCATATGACAACACTGTTTAATGCATTTCTGTCTGAGACACCCATACCACAAGACATGCAAAACTCCTACCTCACGCTGATCCCCAAACCTGGCAAAGATCACAGCTTGCCTTCAAATTATAGACCTATTGCGCTACTTAACGCTGATCTTAAAATCTTTACAAAATTATTAGCTAATAGATTAAACAATTTTATGCCATCACTGATCCATAAAGACCAGGTAGGCTTTATACCCATGAGGCAAGCAGGGGACAATACCCGCAAGGTTATTGACCTGGTAGAGGTAGCAAACAGGACCAAAGTAGAGGCACTACTGCTCAGCCTCGATGCAGAAAAAGCTTTTGACAGGCTAAGTTGGCCTTTCCTGTTTGCTACCCTACGGCGAGCCGGAATTACGGGGCCCTTTTTGCGAGCCATTCATCATCTATATTCATCCCCATCCGCCATGGTGCGTACTCAACACGCAACTTCCAACACCTTTTCGATTTCAAATGGGACGCGGCAAGGATGCCCGCTCTCACCGCTCCTTTATGCCCTTTGCATAGAACCCTTAGCTGCCCACATCAGGGAAAACTCAAACATACATGGCATCCCAGTTTGAACCAGAGACTTTAAAATCTCCCTATACGCCGATGACGTCCTCCTTACACTCACGCAACCCCACATCTCCCTGCCGAACCTACATAAGGAACTAGATAGATACAGTGACTTATCGGGATATAAGATAAACAACTCTAAAACAGAGGCTCTCCCTATTAATATGCCTTCTCAAACACAAACGGCCCTTGCGCAAGCATTTACTTACTCCTGGAAAACTTCCTCCTTAAAATACCTAGGAGTCCACCTCACGACCACATACGATTCCTTATACAAAGCCAACTTCCCCCACATATACACCACTATTAGAGCCTCACTGAATAAATGGAAACCCCTAAAATTGTCCCTTTTTGGACGATTGGCTACCCTTAAAATGATGATCCTACCTCAACTGCTATACTTATTTGAGACACTTCCGATACCTATCCCAGCCACACACCTAAAGAGACTGCAGGGTGACCTGATTAATTTTTTCTGGAACTACAAGGGACACCGGGTTGCTAAATCGGTTCTCTATGCCCCCCGTAACCAAGGAGGCTTGGCGTTCCCTAATATAATCAAATATTACCTGGCAGCTCAACTTCGCCCTGTAGCCTCTTGGTGTACCTTGCACGCCTTCAATCGTTGGACACAAATTGAAAAGCTATGGTTAGCCCCCATACATCCGAACTCACTATTGTGGAGTTCTGATGTGGCTTCTGAAAACTTGCAGTTGCTGGGACCAATGTCCCTCCTACGTCAGCTATGGAGGCGAGCAAAATTCGCACATCCCCTTACCACCCCTTCCTCACCGGTCACGTCCTTCTTATTTACCCCCAACATCCCGGATAGTTTGACCTCCCAGATGTCCCATTTCTGGATGGAAAGGAACCTATTCCGCTATGGCCAACTGATAGACCCTAAGACCCGCATTTTAAGGACATTTCAAGACTTGCAAAAAGAATTTGACATTCCCAAACAGGCCTTCTTCAGCTACTTACAAATACGACACTATGCACAATCTTTAGTCCCTGACCTCCATTTCTCCCCGCTAACTGATTTTGAAAAGCTGTGCTTGGAGAGCTCATCCCCTAAAGGCATGATTTCACAAACTTATCAGCTCCTAACGTGTGATTTCTCACCAGAGGGACCCCGACACGCATACATGGGTAAATGGGAGCGAGCCTTGGGTGTAGACCTTCCTCTCCACATATGGCAACTCTTTTGGTCTCAAGCCACCAAAAGCTCTATGTGTACGCTATATAAAGAGAACCAATACAAGATTTTGTTCCATTGGTATAGGACCCCTGACTTGCTCCACTCCATGTATCCATTGACTGACTCTCGCTGCTGGCGGTGCCATAAGGATAGGGGAACGCTATACCACATTTATTGGACATGCCCCGATTGTACCATACTGGGAGTTGGTGCACTCCCTCCTGGAGGCCATCCTTGGTCCGGGGGTGCCTTTCGACCCGAAGGTTTTCGTACTAGGTCTCCCACCAATCTCCCTCTCTAAAAGATCCAAAAAACTTCTATCACATATATTAACAGCCGCACGTTGCCTGGTGGCATTAAAATGGAAACAGAGGGAACCACCTTCGATGTCGGAACTGCATTCTAGGATCAGGGAGGTCAAAAGGATGGAGTATCTCACGGCCTCCTTAAACGACAAACTTGAAAAACATAACCAAATATGGGAATTATGGGTCCTCTTTGAAAACCCCATAACTTAATATGCCTTGGGACGGCCTCGGGAGGTTTGGTCTTTCCCTCTGGTGAGTGGGTACTGGGCTCCTGGGGTGGGGTACGATCCCACTGCTTTCATCTTCTTTTCCTACTTTCCCTACCCAACTCTACTTATCCCACCCTGGACTTCCCACTAACCCCCCTTCTTCTCAATTCTTCTCATTAATTTTTATTTCTACACTTTTTTCTATTAATTCTTATTCTTTTTTTTCCCTTTTTTTTTTTTTTCCTTCTTCTGTTAAGATGTACAAGGTATACAACCAGTGGTATAAATCTAGAGTCAGTCCACCTGTTATCATTTTTCCCTCTTCTTACCTAACATTCAGACAAGATATGTACAATGGCTCTTACTCCATGTTACGACTGTTACTAGAGCTGGGCTCTTCTCTGGAAACGACTATGGCACCTTATTATGTATCACCTTGTACTTTAATTTTCTATATGTGTTCTATTATGAAAAACTTAATAAAAATTGTCAATTTTCAAAAAAAAAAAAAGCGTCTATGATGCAATATTAATCTCTAAAATAAACAAGCAGGCCCAAGGTCCAGGAAATCAAATTGAAATACACATGCAACTGAGAAGAACAAGGGCACCGTGATCATGCACCATGACAAAGTTGAGGTTTATACAATTAAACCACCCTATTCTTCAAAAACCTAATAAAGAAACCTGAAAAGCACCTGCTCCCAACAAAAATTTAACTTTTGTTATTCACCATAAAATCCCTCTCTCTCAGTTCATAGACAGACACAGCTCTTCTGATTCTTGACCACAGGGTTTATAGCGCCACCTAAGGTAGGAGGTTCTTGAGAAAGGGGTTGCTTACATCCCTGAAACATTGGTTTTTCCTCCTCCTTGCTTTTCACCAGGGTCTGGCTTAGTGATCCTTTTCATTACTTTATTCTCTGTGTACTGAATGCCTGTATGTTTTTCTGAACATCAGCTCTTAAACGTTCTAAATGTAGCTCACTGTACTTATATAAATGCATGTATTTTTGTTGGTGTGGTTTCAACAGTGAATACCTTTGTTGTATTCTGCTTGATGTGATATGACAGATTTTGATAAATGTACCTACTGTATAATTGTATGTATATGCCTAATACAAATGTATTGCTAAAGCATTTTTGTTATGTGGTGTGCTTACTCTATATATTTAAAATTATTATGCTAACAAAACAAACACTGTGGAGAGGTTTAAATACCCTGAAAAATAAATTTACTGTTGGTTGCTGAATAATGGAGTAATAGTGGTTTGGGGATCTTGATTGCTAATTCAAAATCCCAAATACTCCCAAAGGGAGGCTTTTGGAGGACTGAAAGTACCAAGTTCAGGTCCCACAGCGGCAGCGGGGAACACACAGGAGGCGCCATATGATGAACCCCTTTGATGAAAATGCGTATCAAGGAATGCGTGGCCAAGAGACCCCAAAAAAAGACCGCAGGGGCAGAAACCTGCCTTTAATGGTATTCTGAGCAAAGTGTTATGCAAGGCTGCATTGGAGAAAGGCCAAAACCCAAGCCACTGAGAAAGAATGTGGATGGACACCCAGAGAGGTAGACTTGCGTGAATTCAATATTGTAGGGAATCACCGAACTGGACAACCCTGTTTCTCAAAACCTGGCTTTATTAGCCGTGCAAGCCAGAGACAGTAAAAGAGGGTGGCTAGACTGGACCCTGGGACAGGAGGTCTGCCCCAAAGAGGCAGTCAACAGGGAGCATCCGTGACCAGCAGTGCCACGTGGCATACCACAGACAAGGCCAGTCTGGAGCTACCTGAAGGACTGGAATCCCTGCGGCATTTATCCTGCACTAAAGGCGAGAGGGCAGCTTGATAGGAGGAAGAGCATAAATGAAACAGATACTGGCCCCACAGTGTCACCAGCACATTTGTTGTATTAGCCAGGGGGTCCTGCACTCTCGCCACAAAACTTGGTATCTTACTGTTAAAGTGGGACACCAGAAGTTCCAAATCTGAGATCCCCTGGCATAGGCTAGGGGACCCCAGATCTAATGGAACACATCTGGGGGACCACTCCCCCTGATCCGTTGTCTGGCAACTGAGGTAATCTGCCTGCCAATTCTACAGGGTCCTTATCTGATTGACTCCTGACTGGGAGCCCCCGGAGAAGATCCGTCCTGTGCTCTAGACACAGCCTGATCACTCGGAGTCCCAGGGCATTGATGGGTAGCCACAGTACAGCAAACTAGTGCCAATCTCCAACTCAGGACACCCCCCATAGCCAGACAAGCTGGTATCCATTGTGACTACCATCCAGGGGAGCGTGAGGAGGACTTCCCCTCCTGTAGGGGAGGGGATCTGAGCTACTAGCCTTGTTGACTGGCCCAGACTAATCTGGTTGTCCAGGGAAGCAGGAGACTCATCCAATGACAACAGGATTTCCCTCTGCAGAACCCCTGTATGGAACTAGGCATAAAGGACCAATTGGTCGGCCAGATCTATGTACACCATGTACACTTCTCTGGTGGACAAACTTTGCCACAGAACCTTGGCCTATTCAGTAAGCGTTTGGCACACCAGGATTGTAGCCAATACATGCCGCAACGTTGATCCTGCAATGGAAGACAGAGCAGGAGACAGAATCTGCCCAGAGGTCTGCAGGATCCATAAAGGAGGGAGACTCCTCCACCGCTATCACAGCCGCTTTATCCAACCTCTTCGGTCAGAGGCAGAAGACTTGACCAAACTGATCGGGGAATCAGGGGAGGCATCTTCAGGACTCACATAAAATGGGGGCGCTTCCTGCTTGCCTTGCACCAAACGCTTCCTCCAACCAGGAGATGTGCGACTTCAGGACTGCCAACAGCATGTCTAGGGGGACTGAGGAACAGCCACCTCCATAAAGGGATCAGGAGGGCACACGTGTGTCAGAGAAAATGGCAATGCACTTCACCATCCAGCTCCTACACAAGTTAATGGGGATCACTGGCGAGATGGTCACCGCCCGGTGGCTACAAGAAAATGGCCGCCATGCACATCCCCAGCCAGCTCCCATACAAGTGAATGGAAAGGTCCACTGTAAAAAATGGCAACCCTTCCTGTCGACTCCAATACGGTCACTGGATCACCGGCCACAGTAAAGCACACGGTGGCCACAATGCAGCCTCCTGGACTTCCACCATGCAGATGCCGCAGGCCGACCACCCCAGGGAGTACCCATGCCCCACACTGCGTCCTGGGAGGGAAAGGGTGCATCTACTTACTGATCCAGCCAAGCTTGCGGGTAAAGGCTCCCATGACAGATCCTCCTCCCACCAAAGTGGGGGGGCTGTCGGCCAGAGTAACACTGGGGCACAGACTCCAGCACCCAGTCATGTGTGTCCCTGCAAGATGTTTAACTAGCTTGCTGCCCTGGTCCAGGATGGGACTGTCACAGCCGACTCCGTATGCGGCTAAAGGTCTGCGTGTACTCGTTGGCCAGACTGGGGTAACCACTAGGTCTAGATTATCTAGCCCATTGCCAAGCCTGGCATCCATCGTCCAGAGCTATATTGAACTGTTTAGCATATTGAGTATAGTAGCAGGACTTGTTTTGAATATTTTCTAACACTTTATCATATTCCCTTTTTCATACTTATATCACATTCAATATAATGCTTTTTTGAGCACCTATTAGTTGAATAGGCCCTTCCCTCATTCCATGGCCATTACACTAGTATTTACACAATACCCACCCATTTGTACTTATCGCCCTCACTTCTTCTTTGCAAATCTTATTTTTATCCTCTCACATCGATTGTGGTTTTGTCATTTACTTACAAGGAATATTCCTTTTCATTAGTTTCACTTTTTACATTATTACCTCGTAGTTTATACTCACACTTATATCCCTTTTTCCATTATAAGTCGTAATTTTTCACATGCCCACTATTTCACATTCACATTTATATTTCACATCATATTTCAGTAATACTTGTTAAATTATTTAGTATAAGACACTTTTTTGATACCTGTGATAACTAATACATACATTTTTAATATATAAATCATGGCTTATTTCTAGCATATAATACAAGTGTACTGAAATGTATTGGATACTCATTGGGACCTTTGCTGCAGGTGTCAGGATTTTTCTTTCTTTCCCTATTCTTTGTTGGTTGCATTTAGCGTGACTCCTTGTTAGTCACATGGGAGCGAACTTCTCCCTTGGAGTATGTGACAAGAACGCACGGTATCATCGATTGACTTTAAAAGGAACCCTGGTCAGGAGATTGTCCATTTACACTCTTCATTGGTAACTATGGCACTCTACAATTTATCCTTGTAAACACGAGGGATTGTTTGTAGAAATTTATATTGTTGATATACATAAACAATGCTTGTATATTAATTTGACAGCAAATTAATCCCCTGAGGAAGACTTGGACCATGCACGTCAAAACGTGTTGGGAATTTGTATACCAGATATTTGACTAAATAACATGTACTGTTGTATGGTTATATCATTGTAGAATTGAATGATACATATCTCTGACCAGAGCTCATATTTTAAATGTTTACTTGTTTATGTCTTGTTGCTACTTTTTCAATAAAAAAACATTTCCAAAATTTATTTTTAATGATTGTAATTTCGTTGCGGAAAAACCTCACTGGGGGAGACTTTTCCATATTGTAACCCATTTGGGGCGGCAGCAATTGTATCACTCACATTCATGTGTCCTTCCCATGCTAAGAAAAAGTTAGTATAAATACCTTTTCTGCAGGCATTCCTACCCGATCTCCAGTGGCGGAAGCTCTGATCCCACGCTGAGCTGTCAGCCGCGGCTTCGCTGTGTGGGTGGGTGCAGAGGACATGTCCGTCAACAGAAGCCCCATAGTAACTCTATGGGCTACGTCACTTCCCATTCATTTCACAGCCGCCGGACGTGTACTCAGCAGAGCTTCTGCCGCTGGAGATCGGGTCGAATTGTCTGCAGAAAAAGTATGTACACAGATTTTTTCTTTACAGGGCTAGATAGGTTAGTGTTATAATGTTGGTGGCTATAGATGCAGGGATTTTAGTTTTACCATGGACTTCCACTTTAAGACAACTGAAAGAGGAAACACGTACCAATGTTCAACTGTCTTGTAGATAATGTAATCTTCCTTCATACTTTAAGAAAAGATTTGCTACCTATTAGCGAAGTTCTGCAAAACTTACAGACATGGACCAGGTGCCAGTAAAATGGTAGAGCCAGGAAGCGGTGTCCCCCTATTATTATATAGGTCCATGGATATTTAAAGGGTAACTACACTTTGGTGGGGGGAAAAAAAAATAGCAAATAAAGAAAAAATAATATAACATACAATTGTGACACAAGTCATATTGTAATTGAATGTTATTAAAAATTACAGTTCCCTTTGAATCTGCTGCCACAAATTTTCTGAAAATGCAATGCAATATGGCTACCTGGAGGTGTTCTGTACACAGAATGCCCCCCAGAAGCATAGTTTCCTGTTTGTGCAATTGGCCGATTTTCCCAGGAGTCTGCACTAAGATACAAGTCAGATTTTAGGCACCCCTGCAACAAAAATTTCAATAGGAAATCATGTCTAAAAGGGATGCAGACCCAGCAGCTTTCCTCATTAAAGCCAGGCAGGTGCAGCAGATTGATAATTATGAAACCACTCCCATTAGATTCACTTTCTCACATGGACACAGACAAACACAGGGATTTCTTTAGAACAAAAAGGTATGAATATGCAACAGTTTGTTAAAATCCTTGTAATGTACACAAATCACCCAGAGGGGAATCTTTTTCTTCCCAACAAAATGGAGTTGCTCTTGTAGCCTATGACTACACTTTCAATTACATATCTTTAACATCATATTGATATCAATATGCAGCAAATGGGATGACTGCCAACAAGTGGGTAAAGCTCTCAGAAGCAGAGATAATCAATTGTACATGTAGCCCTGGGATAGTTGCTTAAAAATGGAATAACAACTATTTTTGTCTTATCTGCTACGGTTTAGACGTACAAATGGATTATACCAACTTCCTACTTTCTGCAAGGTCTGCCTACCACACAGTTTAAGTGTTGAAATAAAGAAAAACTGCTAAGGAAACTAGTGAGCCAATCACATGAGAAGGAAATGTTGGCAGCGAGTTACGTGTACAAACAGTTTATAGAGCGCCCTTATTTTTGTCATCCTTAGACAGAAGCCAATTTCAGAAAATAGTTGGTTGCAGACAAACTGAAAGGTAATTTTATTATTACGTTACAGAGCTGCTTGTGTAGCAATCAAAGAAGCATACTAAATTTTTAACAAAAGTAGAACAGAGCTTAAAAATAAATTGATTTTCGAATGATTTTCATACTGGACTACAAAAAAAAATGGATTTTTAAAACAGCTTACCTGTAAAATCCTTTTCTTGGAGTACATCACGGGACACAGAGCACCATAATAATGACTATGTGGGTTATATGCTTACCTTAAGGTGATTGGACACTGGCAACCAATAGTAAGACAGTTCCTCCCATATAACCCCTCCTACACAGGAAGTGCCTCAGTTTTGTAGCAAGCAATGACGATCCCAGAAAAAGAGGGGAGGGACCTCTGTGTCCCGTGATGTACTCCAAGAAAAGGATTTTACAGGTAAGCTGTTTTAAAAATCCATTTTTTTTTTATCGTACATCACGGGACACAGAGCAACATAATAATGACTATGTGGGATGCCCTAAAGCAATGCATCTGAGGGGGGGGGGGGGGGGGACGGGGGGGGGGGGACACACATTATCCCTAGACCCAATGGATCTGAGATTATAGAGCAGCCTGCAACACGCTGTGGCCAAACACAGTCTCTTTTTGAGACCTCACATCCACCTAGTAAAACCTGGCAAATGTATGAACTGAAGACCAAACGGCTGCTTTGCAAACCTGAGCCATAGACACCTGCTGGCGTACTGCCCATGATGCACCAACCCCTCTAGTGGAGTGTGCTGTTAAATCGCAGGGTGGAACCCTACGCTTTAATCCATACGCCTGGACAATAGTCTGGCAAATCCACCTGGACATAGAAGAACTTGTTGCCGGTTGTCCTCTTCTAGGACCTTCAGGCAAGACAAAAAAGTAGTCAGTTTTCTGAAAAGGAGCTGACATTTCCAAGTAAACTTTTATTGCTCTCACCACATCCAGTGAGTGAAGCGACCTTTCCTCCCTAGTTTTAGGGTTTGGAAAAAAGGAAGGTAAAATGATATCCTGATTCAAATGAAATTTTGAAACCACTTTTGGTAGAAAATCTGGACGAGGTCGCATGACCACTCTGTCCTCATGAAGGACCATAAAAGGTTCTTTGCACGAAAGGGCGGCCAATTCTGACACCCTTCTGGCTGATGTTATAGCCATTAGAAAAACTAATTTCCTGGTCAATAGGACCAAAGGGATATGCCTAATAGGTTCAAAGGGCTGACCCTGTAAGGCTGACAGTACCAAATTTAGGTCCCAAGGACACAAAGGTGGTTTACGCGGTGGCCTCAGGTGCGTTACTCCCTTGACAAAAGTTCACACTAAAGAATGAGATGCAATTGGTCTTTGGAAAAAAAACGATAAGGCCGAAATCTGTCCCTTGATTGTCCCTAAAGCAAGCTGCAAGTGTACTCCTGTTTGGAGAAAGGCGAGCACCCTTCCAATCGTATACCTACGAGGGTTCCATTTCCTTTTCTCACACCAAGAAATGTATGACTTCCAAATTCTATAATAGATAGTTCTAGAAACTGACTTTCTAGCGTTTACCAAAGTGGACAAGACTGAACCCATAATACCACGGTCTTTCAGTAGTCTGGTCTCAATAGCCAGGCCATCAAATTCAGCAACCGTAAAGAAGGATGGAATATGGGTCCTTGAGACAACAGGTCTGGGCGGCAAGGAAGAACCAACGGATCTCCTACTGCCAACTTCACAATCTCCGAGTACCATGATCTCCTGGGCCACTAAGATCACCGGCTTCCGTTCCTCCCGCATTCTGCGTAGTAAGTGCAGCAGAATTTGGATCGGAGGGAAAGCATATATCAGAGAATACTGATCCCAAGGAACCACTAACGCGTCTATCCCGACAGCAAGCGGATCCTTGGTCCTGGACACAAACCTGTCCAGTTTGGCATTGAATCTGGATGACAGCAGATCCACATCTGGGGTCCTCCAGTATTGGCAGATCTGTATAAAAACCTCAGGATGTAGGGACCATTCCCCTGGTAACAATTTCTGGCGACTCAGGAAATCCGCCTGCCAATTGTCCACCCCCGGGATAAACACTGCCGACAAAAACGGCACATAATTTTCTGCCCAGGTTAGTATATGATTTGCTTCCTTTTCGGCTGCCCGACTCCTGGTACCCCCCTCGTGGTTGATATACGCCACTACTGTGGAGTTGTCGGACTTAACTCTGACCGGAAAACCCTGCGATCTGGACGTCCAGAATCGCAGGGCCAGACGAGCTGCCCGAATTTCCAGTAGATTCATGGGCAGAGTCCTTTCTGTCTGGGACCATATTTCCTGGACAGACGCTTCCTCTAGGACTGCTCCCCAGCCGAGAAGACTGGCGTCACCACTTTCCAGGCTACTGGTGGGAAAGATTTCCCTCTTTGTAAGTTGCTGGTTCTTAACCACCAAGAGAGGTTCCATAGAACCTGTGGAGATAGAACCATTGGCTGATCCAAGGTTCGAGCAGACTTGTCCCAGGCTTTTAGGATACTGTTCTGGAACACTCCGGAGTGGAACTGCGCATATGGCACTGCGCTGAAAGATGACACCATCTTGCCCAATAACCTCATGCACAGCCGGACAGAAGGTGTTGGTTCTTTTTTCACCTTCTGTACAAGTTCCACTATGGAGGCGACCTTTAAGGGTGGAAGAAACACCCTTTTTTAGGCGGTGTCCAAGACCAGACCCAGATACACCAAGGTTTGGGTTGGACAAAGAGCTGACTTGTCCGAATTTAGTACCCAACCTAAGCGTTGTAAGACCCGCACTGTATTTGACACGTTTAGAGCTAGTGTAGGGTGAGAGCAATCCCTTAGAAGTAGATCGTCCAGGTATCCTATTATTGAGACTCCTTGAGATCTTAGGGAAGCCAGTACTGGGGCCAGAACCTTTGTGAAGACCCTGGGGGCCGTAGCTAGACCGAACGGTAGTGCCACAAACTGGAAATGACTGCCCTCTACAGCGAAACGTAAGAATCTTTGGTGTGGACCGAAGATCGGCACATGAAGGTAAGCATCCTTGATGTCTATGGATGCCAAAAAGTCTCACTTTCTCAGGGACCTTATTACTGAGCGAACCGACTCCATGCGGAAAGGTCGGACGTCTACAAAGAAGTTGAGAGCCTTGAGGTCTAAAATGGGCCTTACTTCCCCATTTGGTTTTGGCACGGTGAACAGGTTTGAGTAAAACCCCTTGAATCTTTCTTCGTGCGGGACCTTTACAATTACCTCCTGCATCAGCAGATGGTGTAAAGCTAGGAGTAGGCAACTTCTTTTCTCCGGATCCGCCGGGACCCTTGAGTGTAGAAAGCGGTTCGGGGGAACCTCCCGGAACTATTCTGTAACCGTTCTTTACAGTGGAAATGACCCATCTGTCTTGAACCAGTTCCTCCCAGGCCTCACCAAACAGCCGAAGCCTGCCCCCCACCCGTGAGAGCGGGGGCGCCCCTTCACAAGGTAGACTTGGAGTTGGGCTTGGGTGGCTTTTGGGTCCAGGGTTTTTTCTGACCCTGTGGTCTTTTAAACCCAGACGGCTGAGGCCGTCGATACTGTTTTGGGGAAGAGGCACCTGGCCCTGGGGGATTAGGAATTTTATAACTATTTTATATAGTTTTTTATCAGCCGGATCCTTGAACACCTGGGCATTATCCACTGGACAGGTTAAGTTTTTATTCACGGAAGATATGGCAGCGTCTACCAAAGGTGTGCTCCATTTCTTCCTAAATTTCTCCTCCATAGGGTACAAAACAGAAAACCTTTTGGGAGGTAAGTATATTCAGTCAGTATGCTCCCAGTCCGCATAAATCACCTCCTCCAGTAACAGATGCAAAGGAAAGGCTGGGGAAATTTGCTTATGTCGCAAAGATCCCAGAGTGGAATAAGCGAGTGCAGACTCCTGAACTGGGGGTAACTTAAACGCAATTCGTACCATCTCCATTAGAGATTGGATAAACAATTGCTGGCAATGGGAGGCTGAAATTTGCTCCTCAGAGCCGGAATCCTCTACCGAGGAATCTTCAGCCTCTCCTACCTCCTGGTCCTTCATGACCACCTCCTCTGGATCCTCTGCCCATTCTGGTCCCAGATTACCTGGACCCATATGGCTATAAGAATCCTGGGGCTCTAGTGACTCCCCACTTGGCCCGGGGGAGGGAGATCTATTACGCTTCCTTCCCCCCATGTTACAGAGGCAATCATGCCAGCTATCTTGCCTTCAAGACCCGCTAAGGCAGATGCCAAATCATCCTTTGTAACATAAGCCGAGGCAGGTACATTGGCAGTGGCTACTATGCCTGACAAGTGCAATGGCTCAGCCAGGTCAGAAGCCGCAGGTCCTTCAGAAGTAACTGAGGATGCATCAGCATGGGGTTGGTCTCCTGTTATTTGTGGAGTGACTCTTACCCCTGTGCTTGCCTTGTTCCCTGCTCCTCGTTTTTTGGAAGACATTGCTTACACACGAGGAAACAAACAGGAGTACTCCCCACAAACTATAACTAGTTTAAACCTGTCACCGCTGTGTCCAAGACCACCAGGCTCACGTGCCCACCATTTGCTCTGCCTCCTCCATGCGCACGCCAGAGCTCCCTGCTTTAAAAGCACTAGTATGAGAGCGAGCGCGCGCATCAGCGATTGGCGAACCGCCTACCGCATGCGCCGTCCTGACGCGCACCAGTGACGTGGATGGCGGCGGCGCACGCGCACACCGGCGGCGCGCTCGCAAAAAATTAAAAAATGCGCGCCAAACCGGCCTCTGTAATCCTAGCACAGCTCAAGGTTACACTAGCAGTTTTACAAGGGGAAATACATATATTCACATGTATATATAAAAAAGCCCCAAAGGGAGTACTCACCATCCCAAGCAGCAGGGCCTGTTTTGCCAGGCCCAATCTTCCCCCATCATGGCGGGTAGCGCCTCTAGGGACCTTCAGGGACCGGGTCCCCCATATTGGGGTCCACACCCCTGGACCTGTAAAGCACCCTTTATGGTTTCCTTGGGCAAGATTGACCAGGAATACCAGTTTTAACAAGGGTCCAGCGCCTAAAAAGGACACATTACAAGCAACACCTCGTTCTTGAGCCGAGGTTTGGGTACCATCCACTTTAGCTTAGTAAGCCACCCGAATGGATCCGATTATAAACATCCTCAGTGGGACATTTTCTTTGAAGAAACTTGAAGAGCTTCAACAGCCATGACCATCACCTTCAAGACACTGGCGAAAAAACGGAGGCACTTCCTGTGTAGGAGGGGTTATATGGGAGGAACCGTCTTGCTATTGGTTGCCAGTGTCCAATCACCTAAAGGTAAGCGAATAACCCACATAGTCATTATTATGGTGCTCTGTGTCCCGTGATGTACGATAAAGAAAAATAGAGTTGTAGCTATAATTTTTAGCTGCACTAACTATCTCACTATAGTGGACCTTTATTGATGTTAATCCTATGCACAGTAGTAATATTGTTAGATGACATTTTGGGAATCACAGTATTGGTATAGTACAAAAATGATAACCAAGCAAAGCAGAACATGTGACTGTACAATCACCAACCTTGTGCTTCCTCTTTCCACTGGTAGATGTTTTATCAGCCTGTTTCTGGGTTTCTTTTGGATGTTTTTCAGGGGCAGCCTTTTCAACCTTAGGTGGTTCTGGTTCCTTAACAGGTCTCCCGGGTATTCGAGATAATAGGCTCAAGTCAATCTTTACAATAAGTGGGTATCTGTCCTCAGGTTCACTCAGAGGTGAAAGAAGCTCCTTCTCTTCCATAGGAGAGAACAATCGCTGTCGAAAAAAGCTATCATCCTCCTCAGTGGAGGGTTTGGCTGGAGGAGTCCTATTGCTCTCTGAATATTTGGGGGTTTGGGATGAAGGAGGAAGGCTTTCAATTTCATCTGAATCAGAGGATGAGGTATCAGTTTCAATAAATTCCTTGGATTTCTGAGACGGTTTAGAGGTCTTGTACTTTTTCCTCTCAGTTGCCTGCCGGGGAGATGACTTGGGCTCTTTTTTTATATTGGGTTTTCGTAAACCCTTTGTGGCTGCCTTGTGTCTATTAGCAGGCAAATTGGTGGTTGTTTCTGCAGTGGTGACACTTTCCACTTTAAGTTCCCTTCTCGGTGCCTCAACTGCTGGTTTGTTTGGTTGTTTCTTTCCAAAACTTCTTCGCTGAGTTGCACTCTCGCTGTTAGCTGGAGACTTCTGTCTTCCTCTGCTCCCTTCAGAACCCTTTTGTGCAGCCTTTGTTTCTCTGATTGGTGTAGAAGCATTGGACTCCTTTGGTCCACTTGGTTCTGTATAGCCAGTTCCGGTACCCTGCTCTTGAACCTCCTTTTTGTAACCTTGCGATGAAGGAATATTACTTTCTACTGAAGATGCTGGAGACACTTTGTGTGGGTTCACTTTATTCAGCCAATTATCCAACTGCCACTTATTTGAAGGTGGATGTTCAGGCTTTAAATAGAAGACAAAAAAGTTAAACAACATTCAGCAATGTAACAATACATTAGAGAGTCACCGTCTTCCCAGATGGCACAGCAAACTAGCAATCAGCAAAAATATATTCAAATACCTTCCAGGAATTATGCAAAAAAGGAATCTCTAAGTAAAACAACCTGATTTGAATGAATTCCTGCCAGAAAGTGTAGTGTTAAAGGCTAAGGTCACCTATAAAAAAAAATGTAAATGCACATTCTTTGCAGGTAAGAAAAAGTGCATTTATTATTTTTAATTTTTTACTGGAGCCTCCAGATGATTGCATCATCTTCCTGCACAGTCATCCTCCATCTTTGTCTCAGTATCCCTGTATAGGCTTCCAGTTACAAAGCTAGAGGAAGACTGAATGAACTATAAGTGTCTCGGACACAGTCTCCGACAGTTGAGATGGGTATTGCCAAGAAACACTAAAGCTAAAAACATCTATTTTTCCTTTAAACTTAACTAAACATCCTCTCTAATACATTTAGAGGACTCTGAGGACTGCAGAAGAAAATGTGGGTCCTGTCTATCCCATAACCATAGCTGTAGTTCATAAAAAGTTTCTGATTCCCCCAGATCCAACAAAGCACTGACAACCACAGAGTGGGGACCAAGAATCTTAGCCAAAAATGATAAAAGTATCATCCTGAAAAAGGACAGGGCTAGAGAAGGTGGAGTTCCCCCAGGACGCTGTTGACTCATCGACAGTCCCTTTCACTTTAATGGGAAGGCTTAGTGATGCGGCAGTGACACAACAAGGGGAGGGAAGTGGTGGCAGCAGCTGAGTGGATGCCCGCTAACAGGCGCTGCCATGATGGATCTGATATGACAGGCGCTCTTTAAGTGTAAGGACTCATTCTTGCTGGTAGTTAGAATCTTTAATATTTGCAAACAAAATGAAGATTTCCTATTTAGAATAATAAGCTGCCAGGTTAGTAAAAAGCGATGTCAGAACCGATTCAATCATACAATTTGTAATGTACAAAGGTTTGCAAAACAATGGGATAAAGGAATATTCCTGAACTTTGACAAAAGATGGAATTTACCGTGTATCCTCACAGGGTGACACTGTGGATACGCTAGTAGCAATGTGCCAACGTCCCAGAATAAGTTGGAAAGAGCTAAGACTTTACAAAGATGGACTTTGTAGGGGCACAATGTAAAATATAGAAATTTTTTATTTGGAAAGAGTTAAAAAGGTAATGTACAAAACATAAAAAACACACATCATACTAAAAATGACACAGATAATATGACCTCAGAGACTCAAACATCACCTCCAATTAATAAATCTAATCCACTGGGATAGTGACAATGTAATATAGTATAACCAGTAGCAAACCAGCTACTGGTTGTACTAAACTGAGCTCAGATGTAAACGATTCATACACTTACCTCAGGTGATGCACTACGTGATGGTTCATTAGCCTCGCTGTCACTAGAGCTGCTCTCACTCTCAGAATCAGAGCCTGAGCTGCTCTCTGACCCACTGTGGCTACTGGAATCGTCCCTTGAATTGTCAGCTCCTTCACTGTTATGTTGGGATGGATCCGAGTTACTAGAGATGCACACAAATGAAAATACACAGATCTTGATGGGCAGATTGTATTTAAGATTACAGATTACATAATAAAGTAAGTGTTTTTCAGATCCTAAATTCCACAATAACATATATGAAATAAAGAGACCGAACCTTCAAAGCATTTTGTGTAATCCACGATAATTACAGTAAAATAATCTCCCTCATTGGAGAAGCTTATTTCTAAACAGCATTGCTAACTTCTGCATGGGACACTCCTGTTAGTGAAATATGACCTCTACAGATGAGCCACATTGCTAAATCATGTCATAATTAACAAAAGGTGCTTGGACTGGAAAGCGTAGCTTTTTTTTGTATCCAAGCTAGGTGAACTCTCTCAGGCATGCAGTAAACAGAAAGATTAACATCTAAATCTACTCTTCTTAATCTAGGAGATGAACCATACAGGTTGACATGAATTTATTTCCATGAGCATTATTTTTCTTATAAATACACATATACAGGTGGTATAAGCATTACATGAAAAATTACAATAATGATGAACCAACTAAATCTCCATTACAAAGAGGTCAGTCAATTCACAGCATTTGTTAGCTATAAAGGTGTCCCAATTTGCACAAATTACAAATGTGTTTTCAAAGCAACAAGGCAACAGATTTCTATAGTGTTGGTTCAATTTGACGACAAAATGTTAAAGTGGCTCTAAAGTCAAGACATGTTTTACCTTAAAGTATTCCCTGCATTAAGCTAAAACAGTCCCAGTAGTAGTAGTAGTAGCCCCCCCGCCCCCCCATATACTTACCCAAGTCCTATCTCAATCCAGTGATGTGCCCAGTCTGCAGCGGCACTACGTTGTTCCTCTCCTCACAGGACACAGATGCAGCAATGGGAGCCATTTGCTCTTACTGCTGTCAATAGAATCATGTGAGGAGGGAGCAGGGAGAGGGATGCTGGGGAATGCTGTGTGCCTTCTATTGACGTACATAGCTTGGCTCGGGAGCAAGCCTACAGAAGTTCCCCCCCTCAACAAGCAGCTTGCTATGGGAGCGCACACATAAAAGAGAAGCTGGACAGCACCCAGCAGACGACCTCAGAACAGAAAGTTCAGGGCCGCTCTATGAAATACCATTGCACAGAGCCGGTAAGTAGAACATGTTTATTATTTTATTAATAATAATAAATTATAATTAAAAAACAGATGAACCTTTACAAAACGCTTTATATTGAATTTGTCAAAACCAAAAGTGTCAAACAACTACAGTGTGTGGTAAAAACAGAAAAACTCCATACATAAAAAGAAACCGTCAAAAGTTGAAGCTCACTGACCAAGAAAAGGCATGTAGCAAGCATGGTCAATGGGAAGTCAGAACGCCCGATTCCTCACAGAGCGGGCACTGTGATAGGGATATACTAGGTGTGGTTCCAGCAAAGCTAGCACTTTATATGAAAACCATAAGTGCAGCTGGCAGTTACCCGATGGGGGGGAGGAGTAAGTGAATGGCAGACATTTGTATACAAATATACACATACAAAAGAACATATTCAACCAAACTTACCTTCCTGGTGTGTTGGTTGGTACAGCCTTATCACAGTCCTGTAAAAGAAGCAAATAGGTTTAGATGGCATGTCACTTCTACTACAGTATAACCTCTAGGTCTCCCTTAATTTTTCAGCGGAGTGGGTTGTGGTGCAAACCAGAGCATACCAACACCACTGAGTGAATAGAACTTGTGGTTGTAAACCTCAGACATAAAACATGAAGCATATTCCTGTGTACTTGTCTCAATCCAGACAAGTGTCATTTCTCTCTGGCTGCCTCATTCCTCTGTTACATCACACTAAGAGGTAAAAAGATGACAGGGGAGGGAGCTTCAGCACACACCCTGTGATGGACAGCCTACGCTCTGTTCCTGTGTGAAGGGGGGGGGGGGGGGTGTTTTGGTCTCTTTTCACTCCAATCAGCTGTCAGAGCTCTCCTCACTGAGCTCTGCAGAGTGGAATTTCAGATTTTCAGCTTTCTGAAGCTCAGAAATGCTGTAGAAATTCTGGACTGTGAATGGCTGTACAGAAGAGAGGGCTGCAGATAAACTGGTACAACTTATGTAGAAGGATTTGTATCATCTCTATATATCACCTGAGGTCAGTCACTTCACATTGTATATATAAGGGGTCACTAGCACTTTAATTTAGTATTTTAACAAAAAAATAATAAACAGTGCAATCCACAAAGATAAGTGCTTTATCACTGTGTCCTCTCAACACAGAATAGAGACCATCATGCATTCAGTGATGCTGCTAGTGTAAATCAGTCACTAAGGTGGCCAATTATGCACTGATTCAAACATAACAAGCTACATATGGCTTTGACTGAGACCTTTTGATAACCTGAAGTATTATTGCATAAACACTTTAATAAAACTTAAAAAAAATAAAATAAAAATTGAGGCAAAGATTTCTTCTAACACATACCTGATCTGCATCACTATCTTCACTGCTACTTAGCTTCAAGTCTTCTTTCAAATTACTGCAAAATACAAGAATCAGTTGCATTACTATTAAGAGCATCATTATGTGATTTCAAAAGAAACTGTAATGCAATGCCTAGTGGGGGAAGTAGGTAAATTGTTTTCAAAGCTCATATCAAAAAGACCCTCTTTAAGACCCCTTTTTTTTTTTTTTTTACGCAAAAGCGCTTAAAAAACTCCTCAGTGTGAAAGGGGTCTTAAGGTCCCTTTGAGTAGCTACACAGAGAGGAGCATTTATTTATAAGCAAGAGCAAAAACCTTCTTTGACTTATTGACAGAAGATTACATTTCACTTAGACCACTTTCACACTGAGGCATTTTTCAGGCGCTTTTGGGCTAAAACACGCGCCTGTAAAGCGCCTGAAAAACAGCTCCCCTGCAGTCTCAGTGTGAAAGCCAGAGTGCTTTCACACTGAGGCGATGCGCTGGCAGGACGTTAAAAAAAAAACTCCTGTAAGCAGCATCTTTGGAGAGGTGAAATGAATGGGCAGCGCCGCCGAACCGCCACTGCAGTGCCACTTTGCGGGTCATTTTAACCCTTTTTCGGCCACTAGCGGGGGTTAAAAGCGTCGCGCTGGTGGCCGAAAACCTCCGCCTCGGTGTGAAAGCATCTTTAGTGGGCACAAATTAATCAACCCAAAGCACCTGTGTTCCTAAGTAACAGTCTGCTGGTTTAGACCTCTTTCACACCGAGGCAGTTTTCATTCGTTTTAGTGCTATTCCTGCAAGCAATATCTTTTGGGGTGGTTTGGGAGCGCTGTATGCTCCCAAAACGCCCCTGCCCATTGCAATGAATGGGTAGCGGTCCCGAAGTGGTGCAACACAGGCGTTTTTAACCCCTTCTTTGGGGTTAAAGCGTCCCGCTAGGGGCTGGAAGGCGACACTTAAACAGCGGTAAAGCACAGCTAAAACGAGCGCAGCTTTACCGCTAATGCACGGGTGGCCCCAGTGTGAAAGGGCTCTTAAAGAAAGAGAAGGAATATGGCTATTCAGGCCTAAATACCAGCATTTGTATCCATAAAAGGCTCACTTTCTTTCAACCTATGGGTTGAATTGGAGGAAAATTATCACTTTCCTCCATGTTTTTTACCTTAATGCATTCTCTGCATTCTCAAAACCTTCCAAGATCAAATTTCTCCAGCACCCCTAAATATTTAGTTGCCTCCACTTTTGATCCAGCTCTGTGCCTGTCTGCAGCAGAGCTGCTCCCTCTCCTCACAGGAGACAGAGCTACTGGCGCCTGCTGATGTCAATCAAATCCTGTGAGGAGGGAGCGTGGGGTGGGGCAGAGCCAGGCACAAGTGTCCCCACAACACACAAGGTCAAGAGTGTAAATCGAGTTGCTATTCAACATGTGCTTGGCTAAATTTTTTGTTTTACCTTAAGGCATTCTCTGCATAAAGGTAAAACATCTTTTACATACAGGCCCCCTCCTTTAAATACTTATCCTGAGTCCAATCTTGATCCAGCACAGTACCCTAGAGCAGCAGCGCTGTCTTCTCCCTCCTCACTGGACTTTGTGAGAGCAGCAAAAGCCATTGGCTCCTGTTATTGTCACTTAAATCCAGTGACGAGGGAGAGGGAGTCAGGCCGAGCGGCACTGTGTGCGTCAATTGACGCACACAGTGCAGTTGTGGATCGAAACCCTCACTAGTGCTCACATAACAAGTGGCTTACTATGGGGGCACGGAGGAGCCAGGAGCACCGGTGGGAAATCCCAGCATACAAGGATTGGGGCTGCTCTGTGCAAAACTATCGCACAGAGCAGGTAAGTATAACACGTTTGCTTATTAAAGAAAAAAGAAAAAAAAAAAAACCCCTTTACAATCACTTTACTTTTCTTACTGTCACAAAGAACTAGAAACATTATGTGTTGATACCTATAATTTGCCAAACTAAAAGTACAAAATACACGAATGTAAGAATTAACAGTCAAGCAAGTGCACTCTAAGATAAGAGGCTGTTACCAGCTTAACAGAATTAGTTCAACACCATGTGATCTATTTATACTCTGTCACATAATCCTGGAGCTCACGACACACCATGCCAACAAGTATAGATCCAGTTCTGTAAAAATCACTCTTTATTTAACCAATGAGGTTTGCTATTGGTTTGCTACGAAAATACTGATCGAAAGGTAATAGAACTTCCCAGTAAACATTTCAGTTTGTGACACTGAAACTACAATACTTATCGAACGTCATGGGCTACATTTTAAAATATGTAGAAGGTCCTCATTCCTCAAGGGGGAAGCCATTTGTAGGGTTTTGTTATTTAGGAAAGGGGAAGACTTAACCCTTTTTCTTCCAATGTTAGATTTTAGGTAGTCTCACGAGAAAGATGGAAAGGTGATGGTTAGAAGAAAATGGTCCAAAAGAAAAAAAGTTAAAATTCTGCTTTTGTTTGTAGAGCCCGTTTATATTCTTCTTGTGCTGAATTCCAAAGCGAATAAGTGGATGTGTTCTGATTTACAATATATGTGCCCTTGGCCTGATGAACCTTCTGGTCAATGGCATGGTTTTTTGACATCTAAAAAGGACAAGTTTATGGCCATTTATTTCTCTATTAAATGTTCCTCTCGGGGATGTTCTAAAGGCATCCCCCATAGAGTATTGGTATAACCACGGTTATAGTGGCAGAGCTCAACAATGTTGTCTGCAATTTTGTCACATGACCGAACATTTAACCACAAGGCAATCAGTTTCCAGGGATACCTGGGGTGTGCAACTGTAACCTAGCTAGTATTTGAATGAATGTGGAATGACCTGAAAGCCCCCTGAACGCATACTCAACTTTCCCAGTGTTACGAAGGAAAGAAACATTACCTATCACATGGTCAATTAACGAAAGAGACCTGTGAGTTTTGGAATAACATGAGGAAATGTCTATTGGTTGGATGAGAATTATGGCAGAAATGTAGCCATTGGACTTGGTTAAGGAATCTAGCTGACATGGAATGGTAAGGGGAGGAGATAAATTTGTCATTCTTAGGGTTTAGAAAGCTGCTGGAAGTCTCCCACAGAAAAAAGTTGAACACTAGACATGTCCAGAAGGTAAGCCAACAGCATCTTTAGATCTGTCCTCAACTAGAGTAGTAGGACAGACACCCGTCGGCACACAAGTTAAAGCAAACTTTTACAATGCAGAAAAATAATCTACCTTCGGAATCTATAGGGACATCATATACTGTAAAACCAACAGCTTTATGAATAAATAGACTAATATTGCAGGCGTAGGAAGAGTATACTGAATGGAGAAAATGTTATAAAGGTTCTTTTAACTGTGTACAGCACTTGTCAAGCCCAGTTTTCACTTTGACAAGGTACAGACGACAGTTCGTAAAAAGTTCATCAGTCTGCACAGCCAAATGCAGACAGTGACTTAAAGTGATACTAAACATACACTGTTTAATTGCCATTACCCCTTCTATGTATAAAATTAAATACTGTGGCATGATCTTAATATAGAAAGTATCTGAGTACCTTTTTTAATCATTGCTGTTCAGCATTCACATGAAGTTTCCCAGGTCTTTCCTCTCCTCAGGGAAAGATCTAGTACTCTTCTGATGTATGGTCTACAGCAGTAGAGGATACATTGAATATGAATCTGTGTCTGCACAGCGCTGATTGGTGCTGTGCCAGTCACATGACATAATAAAAACAGCTGCTTTCAGAATAGATAATCAAAATAAATTAATAGCTACAAAATGTTTTAGGGCTGGTTCATGCTACAATTTCTGAGTTCCAGATGTTTGTGTGCGCATTTTTGATGTATTCCAGTGCGTTTTTACCCCTGTTTTCCTCGTCTCAATTGAGGACATGAACATTCTGGTGTGTTTAAGCATTTTGCCGTGTTCCATACAGAAAAAAATGCATCATGTTCTACATTTGTTGACTGCACTGGAAAACACTGCATAGGTGTGAACTATGGCCATTTCAATCCAAATTAAATACTGTTCATGCTTTTTCATGCAGAATAAAAACAAACTGGACTGCTCTGCACTGATCTGGTGTGAACACTTATTACAAATCTATATTTCCAAGCAAATGTTTATTTATTTTTTTGCAACAACATGGTGTACAGTAGGTGGACCAACAATAGCTTTCATTTTGTTCACAATGTAAAAATATCTGGAGAATGTTCTGCCAATCACAGGCTGTGCCACAGGAAGGTGAAATCTCCATCAATCACTATTGTATATTCTGCCCCCATAGAGTTTAGCAATGCGTGGAGGAGGTGGTGGAGGAGGAGGAAAGGGGACTGTCATTTACTACAGTGTATAGTCCTACATGTGTGCCAAAGGCTGGTCAACACTATCTCAAGCTGCAGTGTGGACACAGATAGCAAAGGAGGGACAGTGAACAGCAGAACCAACCAGGATTTTTGCAATCTAAAGAAAATAAATGAGCCACTAGCCAGGCCTTGAGGGCACTTTACCAACGTTTTTGCGGTGCTTTTCGGCCACTAGAGAGGTGCTTTTACCCCCCCCCCCCGCTAACGACCAAGAAAGGGGTTACAAAGAGCCTGCAAAGCGTCGCTGCGCTTCCCACTGATTTCAATGGGCAGGGGCGCTTTAGGAGCAGTGTATACACCGCTCCTACATCACCTCAAAGAAGCTGCTTGCAGGACTTTGAGCGTCCTGCCAGCGCACCGCTCCAGTGGGAAAGCAGAGGAGAGGGGTGGTGGCCGACCATGGATGGCTGAAGACGCACATCGCTGAGCTCTGTGCCATCCCGACCGTAGCAGGCTCTTTTAAGCTCATCGCACACCCGCGATTCTCATGGCAGCGGCAAGCTCTCACCCCACTGACCTACAACAAGGCACCATACAGCACTATCTGCTCAGAACGGCGCCGCTCGATCCACGAACCCCAAAGGATAAGATGGCGCCCGGCCACAGCACGGGGAAGACCAAGCCGCCGCCGCCTCCTCCTCCCACGGGTGAGCTGTTGCTGGACAGCACAGATGGACTCCAGCCTCCTCTGTGCGGTCAGTAACACCACACGACACAGGCATAGGGGAATCCCAGTCAGGCACACATCCTCTGACAGGGGAGCCCATTAGATCCGAAGCCACAGCTCTCCTCTCTGCCTTTAGAGCAGATTTTGAATCATGGGCAAGTAAAATGGAGGATTCCTTGCATGTGGAACTAAACGCCCTGAAACAAAAGGTTACAGCTAATGAGGTGGCAGTGTCAGCTCTAAATACTACTCAGGATAACCATGAGGCACGTATAATAGCACTTAAATCCTCATCCGCGACACACCTCCGCCGCTTGCGCCACCAGCAACTCCGCATGGAGGAGAGCGAAAATCGCAGTCGCAGAAACATCAGACTGCAAGGCATACCAGAGGCAACATCTGGAGCGGATCTGAAACCCACTGTCATAACCGTCCTCAATAAAGTATTGGGAAGAGAGACCTCATCACCAATTGAGCTGGATCGTGTACACAGAGTGGGGGGCCGGGGGTGCACAAGATGGTTCACTATTACACCCTAAAAGAGGAAATAATGCTGAAGGCTTGGAGCCTGGGCCCTGTGGACTTCTTCGGAGCCTCTATCCACCTGTACCCAGATCTGTCTCGCAATACGCTGTATATATGCATCATGTAGTGCGCCCTCTACTTGACCTCATACAACAAGCCAGGGCTTCCTATACTTGGGGCCACCCCTTCAGCCTTAAAGTGACAGCAGCTTCACACTGTCAGACCTAGACCAGCTGCCTGACTTCTTTATCTTCCTAGAACAAGAACCAATCGATGTCCTGAACTGTCTGGATTCTCCAGACAACCGATCAAGACAGATGGGACTTGGCCCATTCCTGCAACACCGTAGACGTCCTAGGTTTAGATCGGTATCCTCTGGCCCTGGAATAAGACAACCTACCTCTCCAGAAGATTGACCCAGAAGTACACTGGAGACCACTGCCTTATCCCCTTCCTCCACACCATTTACCTCATCGGGGGATCCTAACGGCTCTGATTCATTCCTGGCAGGTTTGCTTTGCCCTCTGATCCCCTGCCTGTGACATTTCCCTTGCAATCTGTGCCCTACAACATACTTGATCAGGTAATGCCCGACTATAGGGGACGGGTCTATCAGTTCTTTTCCTTCCCCTTTGCCAATACAATTGTTTGGCTGGGGTTCGGGAGAGAACACAGGTAACAGATACTTTTTGTTCCACACTGTGATGGGCGTCAGGTCACGCCAGACTATGCTGAAGGTTTTACATATGTTATCTTACTCAGTTATAAGTTGTTCCCACCCCCCATATGACACATGATTGTGGATATTCACAGAAGTAGGGGGATCGACTTTGGGAGGAGACATGGCCTCCGGTCATGATAGTTTTCTGCTCCAGGTGAGACATGTATAGTAAATGCCACACATATGGTGAACTTGAATACCTCCGCAGGTTGGTCTCCTGATACCCCTTTCTTCCTTTTATTTTTTCTCTGTCAGCAGGAACCAATATAATTACCTATTATAAATCCTCCTAGGTTAAATATTCGGACTTAATACTCATATCTTGTTGAATGTTATTATCTGTTGAGAGTTGTATTAACTGAGATGATATGTACTTCAGATGTTAATAGTTGAGTAGGAGCATATATGCAATCCCTACAACACTGGGTCAATCTATTTAGTGAGACTCAGAGTCTGATGCTTCCTTAAAGATAACAGGGATCTCCCCTCCATCCCCTCATTTTTTTTATTTTTTATATTTGTAACGGTAGGAGCCTACACTGTCTTTTTAGGACGACTCCTCTCGGGAAGCGACTGCCCTATACCTCAGATACGGGTCAAATATTAGGTGTGCTAAATACCCGATATCTATGCCTGCTATGCTGTCGGGATCATGACTCAGGTCAACCCATCTCAACCTTTCTCCCACAGTAGGATTGGCACAGTTTGTGCCTAAAGCGTGACATTTTACGCAGTGCTTCGCCTTCGCGAACACATTAGTACTATTAGACGCTTCTTCTTAGGTGTCGTTCCATCTAAACTCCACTTCCTCCTTTATCCCTTCACCTTCCTCTTCCCCTCCCCTACTCCACCTCTCTGTTCTATACTCCCCCCTACTGCCTTCTTCCTTAACCCTCTATATTTTAACCCCCCCCCCCCCTTTTATAACTCTTTACAATCCAGCATGGCTCACACGGTGATTTATCACCCCCAATTGAAATTCTGTTCATATAATGCAAACGGTCTCAACATTGCCTCGAAACGCGGGCAAATCCTTTACCAAATGCACAAACGTCAGGTTAATGTGCTTCTACTACAGGAGACCCATTTCCACTATGACTCCACCCCTTCCTGCTCCAACAGATACTTTAATAGATGGATTCACAGTACCAATCCGACACAAAAATCTAAGGGAGTATCTATTGCTTTCCAGAAAACACGCCCCATCAAATTATTTGGCGGACCCCCAGGGAAGATACGTTTGTGAAAGTTTCCATATGGGGGACTAAATTTGCGATAGCCAACATATACCTGCCTAATACCCACCAAATCCCATCAGCCTTGCAATACTTAAAGATCTTGGCGGGTTTCATGTAGGGCAAGCTCATACTCGGAGGAGATTTTAACGCTCCCCTGGATCCACTTCTGGATTTCTCGACTTCCCGTTCTTCTATATCTTTTCCTAAGCCGCGGCTCTGAAAAGTGCCATATATAATATGCATCTTATTGACATCTGGAGGATACTGTACCCTAGATCCCGAAACTACACCCACTTCTCTCACGTTCACCAATCATATAGTCGTATTGATTATTTCTTGATCGACCATGGCTGTCTAGATTAGTCCCTGGGGAATTGGGCTGTTGAAGTGGATCAGATAAGAGACCTGGAGCATCTGTTGGTGCAGGAATCCGGGAAGTAGGAACAGTTCTCCGTCACTTGGACCTCATGGTCAATGTTTCGTTACTCTGAAGACTTTATGGGCTACAGATGACCCAACCTCATCTACTGGATAGCCATGCTGGAGTGATCTTTACCCACTTTAAACCCCCCTTATTCCTTTCTTTTTATGTACCTTCTCTTCGCTCTCACTACCTGCTCCCCTTCCCGCCATGAACCATAAACCCAAGCATATGAACTGAGGTCTTATACCCAGTATAGATCCGTGAACTAGATATATAGCCTAAGATAATGAGATCCCTACAGCATACCATCCCGGTAAGGATGGACCACATTACATGAAAGATCTGTGTTCAATTAGAATGGAACTATATGTTGGAACCCGCCCACGTTATTATTCACTCTTCTTTGGGGCATGTAATTATACTGCGATGCACCACTGTTACATCAGGAATACTAAAGATAAGATATCTCAGATTGTGCATATTCTGCAAAGGTTTACCTCACTGTCGTATGTAAGCTATATGTTTATAATATGCTGTAACGTGAATATTTCATCTGTTATTCCCTCACCTTTCAATAAAATAAGATTGAAAAGGAAAGCAGAGGAGAGGCGCTTTACAGGCGCTATAGCGCCAGTAAAGCCCTTCAGTGTGAAAGTAGCCTAAAAGTTACTCGCTACCAGTTACTCCACCCCTCTCATGAAATTACACTGTTAAATGTTTTCTACAGAATTGAGTTCCAAAAATAATTATTAACAACAACTTTAACAATATTAACATAAAGCTTATCAGTGCAGCTTAAGAGCGCCGCCTATCAGTGGCCACCAGCGCAGCCCATCAGAGTGAAGCCATCAGTGCTTTGGTCCCTCTTTCACCTCACATTCAAACCAATGGCCACTGCATAGCCACCACCCTCACCACCTCCATTCACAGTCCAACCCCCACCCCATGCAACCCTGAACAATCTGAGGTCCTACCCATTCTTACCTCTGGACCCCTCCATCCTTCAGTTCCTATCCCTGGACTCTTCCATTCTCTATCCATGGATTTCACCATGTTTCAATTCTTATCCCTTGACCTCTCCATCCTTCAGTTCTATCCTGGGACACTTCCATCCTTTAGTTCCTATCTCCAGACTCCTCCATCCTTCCTTTCCTGTTCATGGATTCCTCCTTCCCTATCCCCAGATTCCTCCATCCTTCCTTCCTTTCCTATTCATGGATTACTCCTTCCCAATCCCAGACTCCTCCATCCCTCCTTTGATTCTTCCATCCTTCATCATTGACATGGTAATCGTGATTGAATCGAATCGTGGGACCACTGCAGATGCGCACCTCTCGTAATATAGCATCCATTGACGGTTTATAATGATTTCTTTCTAACGATACTTTAAACCAAAATAAGCTTTTATGTTTTTTGGGAGATTTTTTATGCCCCAAATACAAAAACTTACGCTTTAGACTGATGTCCATTGGAAGCTTTGGTTGAAGCAATGTATCGTTCTGTGAAACAAATGTGCTCATTAGAAAAAAAATAATAATAATTTATATAAATAAATATCAGATATTTTTTAAATGAGCTTTTACCATACTGGAAACATGTAAACTGTTCTTTACATTTAGTTCAGCCCTTAAAGATTAGGTATTGAATAGCATGGGAAATTATTTTCATTTGTCAGGTTTCTACACATGTATTCCTACTGGGGGGTTAGCAGGGAAGTGGACCTTACATTTGATTAAGGTGGTTGTAAACTCAGTGAAGTGACTGGCCTCGGGTGATGCACAGAGTTGAAACAAATCCTCCTACAAGAGTTTTACCTGTATCTGCAGTCTTTTCTTCTCTTCATCCATTCAAAGTCCAGCTTGTATGATCGTTTAGAAAATAGAAACTACACAATGGGGGAGAGCTCTGATAGCTTTTTATAGGGAATGGCCACACTTGCTTCCACACAGCACATAAGAAAAAAAAAAACGCAGGCTGTCAATCACAGGCTGTGTTCTGGAGGTCCAGCCCATCACCATTTTTCTCTTGGTGTCAGGAAAACTTGTCAAAAGTGAGTGGAATTGACACTTGGGGCTCTTAATTGAGACACGTACACACCATAGAGGGATATGCTTTGTTCATATTTCATGTCTGAGATTTACAACCACTTTAAGTCCATGGTCCATAGGCAGTGTACAAATGTGAGAGCTGAAGTGGTTAAATTTGTGAAAATAGAATTCCTAACCTTAACCTACAGCAACCAGATTTGATTTATTGTAGTCAGACAACCAAGATAATTTCTGATTGGTTGGTTTTAATTATTAACCTTTAATAATGTCTTGTTAAATTTGTTTTGGAACTATTATCAATCACATGGATATCATTTTAAGTCATTTTTAAACTTATAATTATATGCATAACCGTAGAATTCCACTGGTCATTGGTTTTAGTTTACTTATGTATACACTTCCCAACTATGCTTTTCTTTTCATGGTTATGGACTGCCAGACTAAGCCATCTGAGAAGAGTTTTGGCTTAACTGAATTGGTTTACTACATAGTACATTTCTGACATGTAGACAGCTGAGATTTTATCCACACATGCCCCCAGGACTTTAAAGGGGTTGTAAAGGTAATTTTTTTTTTTTTTTTAAAATAACAAACATATCATACTTACCTTCACTGTGCAGCTCGTTCTGCACAGAGTGGCCCCGAACCTGGTCTTCTGGGGTCCCTCGGCGGCTGTTTCAGCTCCTCCCCGCAAGCATTTACCACCTTAATGCGAGCTCCCTCGCATGGTGGTGAGTGCTTGCGGGCGCGCTCCCGTGATACAGCTGGCGGCTATAGCCGCTCGCTGTATCACTCGGCCCCGCCCCCCGGCGCGCCGCGTCATCGGATGTGATTGACAGCAGCGCGAGCCAATGGCTGCGCTGCTTTCAATCCATCCACTGCAGCCAATCAGCGACCAGGCTGAGCTGCAATGAGGACGAGCAGCGAAGATTCGAGGCGTCAGCTAAGTAAAACGGGGGGGCTGGGGGCGGCGGTACTATGCATTAAGGTGAAAAAATTTTTATCTTTACAACCCCTTTAAAGCTTGCACCATCTTTGAAAGTATGCAACAAACATTCCACCTCTGCAGGATAACCCCCAGGTCAGTGCCTTTATAACAGAAAAGCAAGGAAGCAGCCTGCACTGCTTGCCCTAATAGCTTATGTGCACTGAACCATCTCTACTACCCCCTCCTGCATTTTCACAGTCACTCAGTAAAAGGAGGTTTACATTTGGATGGAACATTGGCCACATTCAAAAATAACAAAACAAAGCAAACATGAACCAGTCACAGTTATAGCCCTCTCTATTTATTGCGATACTGTTGGTGTTTAAAGTGTTTTGGAATGTTAAATTGAGAACAAAAAGGCACTGCTGGCCACTACACACAACCAACACTAACCAGAAATGCAAAATATACTACCATAATTAGACTCTATTCATACTTGTACAACTTTGGATGTGTGACACTTAAAAGTGACTTACAAAAAAATGCAGCGCTGTGTGATACTGAACCTTACAAATGCATAGATAGTGCCATAAACAATGAAAATCAATATTGTTAAAAAATGTAACTATGAACAAAAAAAAAAAAAAAAAAAAAAAGAATTTTTTTCTCCCAATTTTCATCGATCCACTGAGACAAAAGTGCAAATTGGGGTATTAAACGCAGTAGTGTATTTAGGTTTTGTGCTGTTCTAGGCCTGACTAAACTCATGCACCCCCTAATTTAAATATGACCCACCCCTTCCTGTCTAGGCCACATCCCTTGCTGTTTAAGACCCTCCCTGAAAGTTTCGAGTGGGGACACTAGTTCTGAGGGGGGGGGGGGGGGGGGGGAGGAATCCTATGCTTAATCCTTTTATAGTTTGGTGTGCTGGAAGCACCTAAAATGTATGATTACCCTGATGTTATGTTTTCTAAATAAATCTTTAACCACTTGACCACTGGGCCCTTAAACCCCCTTCCTAACCAGACCAATTTTCAGCTTTCAGTGCTCTCACACTTTGAATGACAATTACTCAGTCATGCAACACTGTACCCATATGAAAATTTTGTCCTTTTTTTCACCACACAAATAGCGCTTTCTTTTGGTAGTATTTAATCAGCACTGGGTTTTTTATTTTTTGCGCTATAAATCAAATTGTAAGCCCCTTGAGGGTAGGGACTGATGTGAATGTACAATGTATATGTAAAGCGCTGCGTAAATTGACGGCGCTAAATAAGTACCTGAAATAAATAAATAAAATAAATAAAGATGACTGAAAATTCAGTAAAAAAAAAAAAAAAAAATTTTGTTTCTGATAAAATTTATGGCAGAGTATGGGCACTGAGCAGCACTGTGGGCACTACAGATCCAGCCCACAGCGCTGCTACAAACGGGGGGATCTCTCCCCCTCTCCCCTCGCACTGTACAAATCAGTACAGAAAGGGGAGGGAGGAACCGGTGTCATGACGCCGGTTTATTAACAAGTGATTGCTACCAGCGGCCATTTACCGTGATCTGTGATCACGGATAATTCTGGGAGCGCTCCCCAGGGGGAGCGCGAGAGCAACATTCTGGGAGGACGTCCATGGACGCCCTTCCAGAATAAGCCAACTGCGCTGTGTGTGAAGTCGCCCTCTTATGATCTGGATTATCATCACTAGAGTCACTTTTTGGACAGTAATACGTATATTTTTGTGGATTGATGAAAATTGGGAGAAAAAAAAATCTTTTTTTTTTGACACTTGATATTAAGGAATAATACTAAATTTCTTTCACTGTGAGCTTGCTTGTTACACAAAAAATATTTATGTTCATAGTTACATTTTTTTTTAGCAATATTGATTTTCATTGTTTATGGCACTATCTAAGCATCTGTAAGGTTCGGTACACAGCGCTGCATTTTTGTTTTGTTTTTTGTATATATGTTTTCACAAATTATAGAATTGTGATCAATGCTTAGCAGCTGTGAATTTGCACTTTATTTCTTAGGAATTGTTATATGACACCTGACACTAGGTTGTAACCTCAGGTTACGTTATACCTGACGCTGATTGCAGTCTCAGGCTGCTTTAGAGTAGCTCACAAGATTTATATACTTTTATATTACTTAAATGTGACTCGGTTGTGACTTGTTGTCTGTCTGCAAAGTCGGACCCACTATTGCATGTAAAACAAACAGGTACCACTTTCATGCAACTTTTGAGGGTTAACATCTTTGGCCCTCAAGTTGCATGAAGGTCGGACCAAAGTAGTGCATGAACTACATATATGAATGGTTATCATTAGAAAACATGGGGTACAACTTGTCATGCAACTTTGATGTTCATAGTCGCACAAGTATGAAAGGTTTTACATTCCTAGCTACCACTTATGTGGAACACTAAACATTTTGTTCTCCATCACATTTGACAATCATACTTTAAAAAGATGTGTTTAGCAGAATTACTCACTTTGCTCAGTAGTGGAAAAGTTAGATTCCTAGAAAAGAGAACAAAAGGTCACTGTCTGAAAAAGCAATAGCTGAGAATCATGAATAGAAAGTCTGATCTATATGTATGGATGTAAGAAGTTATTCTAAAATCCTATATTATTATAAAAGAAAAATAAAGGAAGTAAAAATTGAGCTTTGTTTCATCCTTAGTTCCAGCCTCATATAAAAATTGTGTTTTTTCAAAGTAATGTTGCAAAGTGTGAAAGCTATCAGTGTAGAGAGTAGAGGTCGACCGATATGGGTTTTTCTCTGGCCGATGGCCGATATGTGATGCCGATTTTTTTGGGCCGATATATTAGGACGATTTTTTTTTTTTTTTTCCTTCATCTATTTTCATCAAATTTAACAGTTAGACCCCTTTCACACTGGGGCGTTTTTCAGGCACTTTTGGGCTAAAAATAGCGCCTGTAAAACAGCTCCCCTGCAGTCTCAGTGTGATATCCCGAGTGCTTTCACACTGAGGCGATGCGCTGGCAGGATGTTAAAAAAAAGTCCTGCAAGCAGCATCTTTGGAGCGGTGTATACCACTCCTCCCCATTGAAATGAATGCGCACCGCTGCCAAAGCGTCTGCAAAGCGTTTCAGCAGCGGCGCTTCAGGGGCGCATTTAACCCCTTCCTCGGCTGCTAGCTGGGTTATAAGCTCCCCGCTAGTAGCCGAATAGCACCGCTAAAATAGACGGTAAAGCGCCGCTAAAACTAGCAGCGTTTTACCGTCAACGCATGTCCGCTGCAGTGTGAAAGCAACCTAAAGTGATACAGAAAATTTTTTACATTTAAACATTTATTAAACAAAACAAACCTCCAATCAGTTCACTTGTATGTAGAATTTAGATAAAAAAAAAAATATAAAAAAAAACTATATCTTAAAAATAAATACACAAAAACAGGTAATCAAAACTTTTGGACGAAAAAAAATGGGCTAACTTTACTGCTTAGTTTTTTTTTAAATTTATTAGTGTATTTTTTTTTTTTTTTAATTGCATTTGAAAGACCGCTGCGCAAATACCGTGAGACATAAAATATTGCAACAACCGCTATTTTATTCCTTAGGGTCTCTGCTAAAAAAAAAATATATAATGTTTGGGGGTTCTAAGTAATTTTCTAGCAGAAAATACAGGATTTTTACTTGTAAGCAACAAATGTCAGAAAAGATTTAGTCTTTAAATGGTTAAACTGACAGCTTCTACACATGGAGCTCAGTCCATTCATAAGTGTAAACATTGTATCAATTCAGGTTCTTTTTATCAGATTTGGCAGGCTGCCCAGAGAGGGGAGAGAAGTGCTTCACAGAAGAATACAGGCAACTTGTATTGACTTCAGAAGTCATTTGCAAGTCGCGCTGAGTTATATCGGCCTTTTTTATCAGCACAATCAGCCGATGCCGATTAAGAAAAAAACACCAAATATCGGCCGGCCGATATATCGGTCGACCTCTAGTAGAGAGTAGATAATTGTTTGGATATACGTAACCAAGAAAAAAAAATCTGTAATGTCACAGAAATTAGGGACTTCAAATGGGACATAAAAGTTCTGTAACCATGGCAGCCATATAGGATTTCCAAATAAAAGATGACTGCATATTAGCATATGCACAGCGAGCACTTCAATTTGTACTTTCTGCAAGCCCATCCCTTCCTCAGGGCCTTGCACCTCTTCTTCTGCCAATCCTTGGTAAAGAAGAGGATTGCTCCCTCCCCGATTTGTCAGGCTGGCTGGTTTGAGGCAGAGCAATGGATACATCATCAAGATAGACATACTTGGGAATTCTCCACTACTAGCTAACTACTCCCTCTTTTTGTCCACACCTCCAGCACGCTCTCCTCCATCACCACACTCGTGACACTTGTTTCCACTCCTACTCCCCTCGATCACCCACATAGCTTTTCATATTGCTGCCTCTGCCTGATCCCTCTTTGTTCTTGCTATGACACTACCTTTTTCCTTCTCATTCAATCATTGAGCCCCATACTGCCTATGCCTGACCTCCCCCTCTATCCACAGCTCGAGTATTCCTGCTTAGACACCACATTTTTGGATGACTGCCTTTTCCCACTCCCCTTAGCATTATCCTAGTTGCCACTTGTGTCCTTCAGCTTCCTCCCACTGCTGTACTTTGCCCCCTAGATTGCACCACACAAACACGTAAAATGTCTCGATCCCTATAGCACCACACCCCCTAGCACCTTAACTCTGCCCACAGTACACTCCCTCTCACTGCCATGCTTGCACTCCCCAGCATCCCTCATACCACAGGTCATCACCATACCCCACAACCCCCCCCCCCCCATACTTTCTTTCAACCATCATCTCAACCCCATGCCTGCACCCCTCCTCTCACCACAGTGCCTGTACCATGACAATGCCTCCCCTTCTCCAAACCCCTTACAAACCACCGCCGTGTCTGCATGCATCTCTAACAATCCTCTCTCATCAAGCCTCTTCTCCTACCATACCCACTCTCACAACTGTGTCTGTAACCCCTTTACCCACCTTCTCACCAGTATGCTTACACACACCCTCTTACCACAGAGCCTGCACCCCCCTGTACACACCCCGTAATAGCCAAAGCCCTCTGCACAGGACACTTTCAACCAGTTCAGTGAACTAGGGCTGCAACTAACGATTATTTTCATAATTGATTAGTTGGCCGATTATTGTTTCGATTAATCGGTTAATAACCTTAAAAAAAAAAAAAAAAAAAGTGTGGTGTGTAATCTAGTTAAAATGTAAAGTTTACAAAAAGGCAATTTATTCTTAAAAATCTCTATGCAGTGGTAAATATAAACAACCAACTATATGGTTAGGGAGCAAAATATTGAATCCCCTCTGAGAATAACATACAGAGGAGATATACTGTATATACACTATTAGAGGAGATATACTGTATACACTATTAGAAGAGAAATACTGTTTTTTGGCCAATTCGTTGTTGGGCAGATTAAAAAATACAAATTGCTGCAAAAACGCATTAGATGCTTTTCTGCAGCTTCTCCATTGTAGTATACTGAACCTAAAAAGCACAGTTTTGCGTTAAAAAAAAAAAAAAAAAGTCCTTGACCCTTTCCAAATACGCAGTGGCTGAAAAAAAGCATAGATGTGAACGTGTCCCATAGAAAACCATGTAAATGAACTGTAGTGGGTTTCTGCAAAAAGCACCAAAAAACACATAGATGTGAACCAGGTCTAAGACGTTTAGTAACATAACGGGGTTAAAAATATAAAATTAGCCCTTTATAGTACAAAAAAAAAAAAAAGCAAATAATCGCTACTGTAAGGGGTTAATTTTTTTACTGTAGAACGGTGAAAGTAATATTTACAGTAGCGATTATTTGCTCTTTTTGTACTATAAAGGGCTAATTTTATACTTTTAACCCCATTATGTTACTGGCTGATTAATCGATTATGAAATTAATCGATTACTATTTTCATAATCGATTAGTTGTCGATTAATCGATTAGTTGTTTCAGCCCTACAGTGAACATGCAAACATTTTCTATTGGCTTATGAACATAAACTAAAGGTAGGCACTGACCTAAAAACCCAAGTTATGGTGAATACATATATACGTGCTGACGTTACAGCGCCTTCAGAAAGCACTACTACAAAAAAAAGTCCTTTAAATATAAACACTTCATACACTTACACAGAAATGAGGGAGCTTAGTGACAATTCAATCTTCACACACAAAGGGATAAATATGGCAACAAGTATTTAAAAACTAAACACAAGAAGTCTAACCTTTGTTGGGAATGGGAATTTAGAGGGCTCAGTTTTGCAAGGGGTGTGAATTGCAGTCAGGGGTGGAGGCCATGAATGTGTCATTTCCTGAAAAAGTAAAGAATATAAGTAAACATTAATAAGACATCTACACACATATGCAAAGAACATTACAAGCCAACTGAAAAATCGTTAATTAGCAACCACATTAATTTCAGTAATTCTGAATCTTTGTACAGTGCCTTGCAAAAGTATTCACCCCCCTTGGCTTTTTACCTATTTTGTTACATTACAGCCTTTAGTTCAATGTCTTTTTAATCTGAATTATATGTGATGGATCAGAACACAATAGTCTTAAGTTGAAGTAAAATTAGAAAAATATATACATAAAACTATTTTTCAGAAATAAAAAAAAAACTGATAATTGGCATGTGCGTATGTATTCACCCCCTTTGTTATGAAGCCCATAAAAAGCTCTGGTGCAACCAATTACCTTCAGAAGTCACATAATTAGTGAAATGATGTCAACCTGTGTGCAATTTAAATGTCATATACACACCTTCTTGAAAGGCCCCAGAGGCTGCAACACCTAAGAGGCACCACTAACCAAACACTGCCATGAAGACCAAGGAACTCTCCAAACAAGTAAGGGACAATGTTGTTGAGAAGTACAAGTCAGAGTTCGGTTATAAAAAAACATCCAAATCTTTGATGATCCCTAGGAGCACCATCAATCTATCATAACCAAATCGAAAGAACATGGCACAACAGCAAACCTGTCAAGAGACAGCCGCACACCAAAACTCACGGACCAGGCAAGGAGGGCATAATCAGAGAGGCAGCACAGAGACCTAAGGTAACCCTGGAGGAGCTGCACAGTTCCACAGCAGAGACTGGAGTATCTATCTATACATAGAACGACAATAAGCCGTACGCTCCATAGAGTTGGGCTTTATGGCAGAGTTGCCAGAAGAAAGCTATTACATTCAGCAAAAACAAAATGGCACGTTTTGAGTTTGCGAAAAGGCATGTGAGAGACTCCCAAAATGTATGGAGGAAGGTGCTCTGGTCTGATGAGACTAAATTGAACTTTTTGGCCATCAAAGAAAACGCTATGTCTTGCGCAAACCCAACACATCACATTACCCAAAGAACACCATCCCCACAGAGAAACATGGTGGTGGCAGCATCATCATGCTGTGGGGATGTTTTTTTAGCAGTCGGGACTGGGAAACTGGTCAGAGTTGACGAAAAGATTGATGGTGCTAAATACAGGGATATTCTTGAGCAAAAGCTGTACCGCTCTGTGTGTGAGTTGAGGCTAGGACAGAGGTTCACCTTCCTGCAGGACAATGACCCCAAACACACTGCTAAAGTAACGCTTGAGTGGTTTAAGGGGAAACATGTAAATGTGTTGGAATGGCCTAGTCAAAGCCCAGACCTCAATCCAATAGAAAATCTGTGGTCAGACTTAAAGATTGCTGTTCACAAGCGCAAACCATCCAAACTTGAAGGAGCTGGAGCAGTTTTGCAAGGAGGAATGGGCAAAAATCCCAGTGGTAAGATGTGGCAAGCTCAGAGACTTATCCAAAGTGACTTGGAGCTGTGATAGCCGCAAAAGGTGGCTCTACAAAGTATTGCCTTTAGGAGGGTGAATAGTAATGCACATTGACTTTTTCAGTTATTTTGTCCTATTTGTTGTTTGCTTCACAATAAATAAATAAAAAAACATCTTCTGTTCTGTAAATGAAATGATGCAAATCCTCAAACAATCCATGTTAATTCCAGGTTGTGAGGCAACAAAACATGAAAAATGGCAGGGGGGGGGGGGGGGGTGAATACTTTTGCAAGGCACTCTAGATGAAAAATATTCTTACGATTTGTAACATATAAGTGGAAATTCCAGTCTTGTTGAGAGAATTAAAAAAAAATGATGAGTGTAAATAAGACACATATAGAGGGATAGTAAATATGAATGGGACAAAAAATTTAACTGTTGATAATAAAGCAATCAACATCCACATTCAACCCATAGGGCCTATACGTTTTCAAATCATATATCCACATATTTCTAATCTTTATATATCTCTTCTCAAGCGAGTCCCCCTCCAATGAGGTATAGGTATATCTTTGTTATAATATCTTGCAAAATGCTCAGCCAAATAATGTCCCTTAAAACTTTGTCTAATATTTGCAACATGTTCCTTAAAGTAGAAGTTTACCCATAACAACTTGACAAAAAAAATATTGTTCTTTAGCAAGGAACATACATGTGGTCCCAACACTTGGTCATTCTTCAAAACTGACCCAAGTTTTTTAAAAACAGTGGTCATATTGAGTTGGTAGGAGTTTTGTGTATTCATTGTGGGGAGCACTGACTGTTGGGTGTACTTCCTGATAATAGAATCATCACAAGGAGTGGAGTGTTGGATGTCAGCACTTTTATAATAAGTAGTGGAATGCTATAACACTTATCTTTCTTTTCGACTTTTATGGACACAATGACCGATTTATGCTTAGTATTGGAGGTATATGGGAATATTAGAATTTCACGTATGTTATGCGTTTATACAGTGAATCCGGAAAGTATTCACAGTGCTTCAGGTTTTCCAATTTTTTTTATGTTCCAGCCCAATTCCAAAATGGATTAAATTCATTATTTTTATCAAAATTCTACAAACAATACCCCATAATGACAAATGTGAAAGAAGTTTGTTTGAAATCTTTGCAAATTTATAAAAAAAAAAAAAAAAAAATCACATGTACATAAGTATTTACAGCCTTAGCTCAATACTTTGCTGACGCACCTTTAGCACCAATTACAGCCGCAAGTCTTTTTGAATATGGTGTTACAAGCTTGGCACACCTATTTTTGGGCAGTTTCTTCCATTTTTCTTTGCAGGAC
Organism: Aquarana catesbeiana; assembly: GCF_042186555.1. NCBI lineage: Eukaryota > Metazoa > Chordata > Amphibia > Anura > Ranidae > Aquarana > Aquarana catesbeiana. Next base: position 378,728,537 of record NC_133326.1, on the reverse strand, counting down.
CTCTTAAGCTCTATCAGGTTGGATGGGGAGCGTCGGTGCACAGCTATTTTCAGATCTCGCCAGAGATGTTCAGTTGGGTTCAAGTCTGGGCAACTCAAGCACATTCACAGAATTGTCCCAGAGGCACTTCTGTGTTATCTTTGCTGTGTGCTTAGGGTCATTGTCCTGTTGGAAGATGAACCTTCGACCCAGTCGGAGGTCCAGAGCGCTTTGGAGCAGGTTTTCATCAAGAATGTCTATGTACTCTGTAGGGTTGGTATTGGTCAGGTGATGAACTGTGCCTGGTTTCCTCCAGAAATGATGCTTGCCTCTCGGGCCAAAGAGTTCAATCCTTATTTCATTAGACCAGAAAATTTTGCTTCTCATGATCAGAGGTGCCTTTTGGCAAACTCCAGGCGGGCTGTCATGTGCCTTCTACTGAGGAGTGGCGTCCGTCTAGCCACTCTACCATACAGGCCTTATTGGTGGAGTGCTGCAGAGATCTCTGGAAGGTTCTCCTCTCTCCACAGAGAAAAGCTGAAGCTCTGCCAGAGTGCCCATCGGGTTCAGGGTCACCTTCCTAAGGCCCTTCTCCCCAGATCGCTCAGTTTGGCCAGGTGGCCTGCTCTAGGAAGAGTCCTGTTGATTTCAAACTTCTTCCATTTTCAGATGATGGAGGAAATTGTGCTCACTGGGACCTTCAATGCTGCAGAATTTTTTCTGTACCCTTCCCCAGATCTATGCCTCGATACAATCCAGTCTTGGAGGTCCACAGACAATTACTTGGACTTCATGGCTTGGTTTATGCTCTGACATGCACGGTTAACTGTGGACCTTAAACAGACAGGTATGTGCCTTTCCAAATCATGTCCAATCAACTGAAATTTCTAAAAATGGACTCCAATCAAATGTAGAAAAATCTCAAGGATGATCAGTGGAAACAGGATGCACCTGAGCTCAATTTTGAGTGTCATGGCAAAGGCTGCGAATACTTATGTACATGTGATTTTTAATTTTTTTTTTTATTTTTAATAACTTTGCAAAGATAGCAAACTTCTTTAACGTTGTCATTATGGGGTATTGCTTGTAGAATTGAGGAAAATAATTAATGTAATCCATTGTTTTCCACTGTAACATAATGTGGAAAAAGTGAAGCGTTGTGAATACTTTCCAGATGCACTGTATGTTTATGTTCATTTATATATCGAGTTTGATATAATTTACATCACATAATTAACGCTGTACTTTTTTTTCAGTATTACTTACACATGTGAAATGGCATAACCTTTTATTTCAAAGATACAGTTTATACGTTTTGACAAAACCTACAAAAATACTTACTTTAAGAATTTCATCCACACAGCTTACATCACCGGAAGCAGAAGCCTGTGTAACAGAGAAATATCCATAATATTACCTATTCAGGGTTGTAGAACACATAGCGCAAACATATGTTATCACAAAATAAAAGGAAATAATGTTTATATTAGATTTAATGCTACAGTGGTTCAGCTGCAGTAGTTACCAGGCTAGGACAAGGGCTGAAGCAACATACTTCAAACTTACAATGCTCCACACAACAATAACATTTTCCATAATGTGCTATAAGTGGCAAATGACTAATCACTCTAGAATGCAGGAGTTGGTAGATGCAATCTAAGAGCCAGGAGGCACTTTAAAGGAGCAACAAACATGCATGTCCTTTACCAGCAGGAGTAAAGGATAAAAATAGGCCCCTGATATACATTTTAAGCTTCCAAGTTTGATACTGCCTCTCTAAATACACTGGTCAAAAGGAGAAATAATATTTTTGTACTTACCGTAAAGTCTTTTGCTTGGAGTCCATAGAGGAACATTGTAATTCAGACACAGTCAGGTTATACTGTCACATGCAGGAGGTTCGGACATTGGCAAACAGATAAATTGTTAGCCAGCCCAGCCCTATATAACCCCACTTCTCAACCTTCTGGAGAAGCAGTATCAAAGGCAAGAGCTCCTGAGTGGTGGGAAGCCACAGACAAGCAGGCCCACAAGGAGAGACTGGGGATTGTCTCTGCAGTTCACAATCATCTGAAGGACAAATGCCCAAATCTCAAACAGATGAGGTAAGCCCATGTGCAAGAATAAAGTGGCCAATGACCAAAGGAAGGCCACAGAGGATCATCCTGATGCTCAACATCAGTACAGAGAAGATCACTGCAGTAGCGAAGGACTCAAGTTGAAGGGACACTGAGCCTGAACCAGTAAGACAGAGGGAAAAAAAACCATCAAAACAAGTGGAACAACATAATCACCCGATTAAGACACAGACCCACATCATGAAGTGGTCAACGGAAAAAAAAAAAAAAAAATACTGGGACAAATCCCCTGAAGAATAGTTCTCAAAGGGCAATTTTAACAAAACCAGGTTCTCAAAAAAAGACCAGTCAGTTTACATGAGAAGGCCCAACCCTGCACTTCTACTCCGTAGGATGATAGATGAGGGAATCGCAGCGCAGTAGCCCCCAAAAGAGTAGTAGAGGACTGAAGGGTACGATCCAGCATGACTAGCCCACAAGGGTAGGCAGGGATGGAAAGTATACCTCTAAACCCCAGACTGGTGAAAAGAGGGCACCAGACCAAAAGGAGGATAAAAAAAACATCCATTTTAAAACACCCAGAGGTGTCTCAGGGGCTTGACAAAAGGACTCTACATGACCTGCTGAGCAGCTAACATGAATCTATTAAGCCCCTAGCCCATCCTGGTCCAGTGAACATCTAAAGCCATGGAGCCAGGAATAGGAAACCTAGCCTCACTGCTTAGATCATTCACCCTATTAAGGGCAGAACAAGGCAAGGCATCTAGGGAACCTTCTTCAAAAAGCTGCAGGTCAGCCAGAGAGGGAGGACCTATAGCCACGTACGTCGGTTCCACCAATTTATCTGGATTTAACTTATCTCCAACAGGGGGCACCTACATCAGGAATCCACTGTATTCTACCTGCTGAAGTCCAGGACGGCACAGAATCCTCCAATGCAGATTTCCGCCTGCAACACTGGAGATGAGGAGCAAACATCTCTTTTTGGTGTAGAGAAAACTGGCTGAAGAGAGCCAGATTCCAATGCACTGTATTTAGGGGAGACAGTGCAGAGAAGAGTATTACTCTTAGGACTTTTTCAAATGGCATTTACCTTTAGCTGCAGCAAGAATCCAGCAAATTTCTTGCAGCTGCATTAACAGGCAGATGAGGATAGTTGCAACTGCTCAGCCTGTACAAAGCAATGACAGGCCAACAGTGGTCGCAGCTGTTTGCAGGCGTTTTAGATACACACAAGCTGTTTGTGTCCAGGGGTGATCTTCTGTCCCTAAACACAGGTAACGCCATATGTGAATACATCTGAACACCAATAGACAGCTGCGACTGCTGTCAGCCTGATGCTGCTCTGTATGGGCTGAGTGTCTTCAATTACCTACAAATCCAGCTGCAGCAATCCAAAAGATTTTTGCCATAGCTGGAGTTAAAACGAGTGCAAATGAGGCCTTCAGTCTGACACAGGGACCAAAGTACTTGTCCTATAATTGAAGACTCCCACTCCATCCTAGAGATAGAAAGGCGTTGCAACACCAAGGTGATGTCCAATGGTGTTCAAGAAACCGAAGGACCGAGAACCAGAGAGAAAAGAACATTCAAAGAGGGGGTTCATCCAACACTCTACACATCCCCGATGACGGGAAGTGGGTTAACTCTGACTATTTCCACGGTACCTTTGTTACCATCACATTTACTCAACATCAATAGTATGTAAACTCTTGGAGGGGATGATAAGGGACTATATACAAGATTTTAGTAATAAGAACGATATCATTAGCAGTAATCAGCATGGATTCATGAAGAATCGTTCTTGCCAAACCAATCTATTAACCTTCTATGAGGAGGTGAGTTGCCATCTAGATAAAGGAAGGCCCGTAGATGTGGTGTATCTGGATTTTGCAAAAGCATTTGACACAGTTCCCCATAAACGTTTACTGTACAAAATAAGGTCCGTTGACATAGACCATAGGGTGAGTACATGGATTGAAAACTGGCTACAAGGGCGAGTTCAGAGGGTGGTGATAAATGGGGAGTACTCAGAATGGTCAGGGGTGGGTAGTGGGGTTCCCCAGGGTTCTGTACTGGGACCAATCCTATTTAATTTGTTTATAAACGACCTGGAGGATGGGATAAACAGTTCAATCTCTGTATTTGCAGACGATACTAAGCTAAGCAGGGCAATAACTTCTCCGCAGGATGTGGAAACCTTGCAAAAAGACCTGAACAAATTAATGGGGTGGGCGACTACATGGCAAATGAGGTTCAATGTAGAAAAATGTAAAATAATGCATTTGGGTGGCAAAAATATGAATGCAATCTATACACTGGGGGGAGAACTTCTGGGGGAATCTAGGATGGAAAAGGACCTGGGGGTCCTAGTAGATGATAGGCTCAGCAATGGCATGCAATGCCAAGCTGCTGCTAATAAAGCAAACAGAATATTGGCATGCATTAAAAGGAGGATCAACGCAAGAGATAAAACGATAATTCTCCCGCTCTACAAGGCTCTGGTTCGGCCGCACCTGGAGTGTGCTGTCCAGTTCTGGGCACCAGTCCTCAGGAAGGATGTACTGGAAATGGAGCGAGTAAAAAGAAGGGCAACAAAGCTAATAAAGGGTCTGGAGGATCTTAGTTATGAGGAAAGGTTGCAAGCACTGAACTTATTCTCTCTGGAGAAGAGACACTTGAGAGGGGATATGATTTCAATTTACAAATACTGTACTGGTGACCCCACAATCGGGATAAAACTTTTTTGCAGAAGAGAGTTTAATAAGACTCGTGGCCACTCATTACAATTAGAAGAAAAGAGGTTTAACCTTAAACTACGTAGAGGGTTCTTTACTGTAAGAGCGGCAACGATGTGGAATTCCCTTCCACAGGCGGTGGTCTCAGCGGGGAGCACTGATAGCTTCAAGAAACTATTAGATAATCACCTGAATGACCGCAACATACAGGGATACACAATGTAATACTGACACATAATCACACACATAGGTTGGACTTGTGTCTTTTTTCAACCGCACCTACTATGTAACTATGTAGGTTTGAATGTTTGTAAAACCTCAATAAAAATATTGAAACAAACAAAAAAAAAAAAAAAACACTAAAGTGATGGTCTAGAAGATTATGTGAACACTAGCCTCTAATTGTGTTTAGCTGCACATAATAGTGTGATTAGGCTACATATAGAGCAGAACCATCAAGTGTGCTCTGTTAGGACTAAGCGATCTATAGCATGAAACGCGTCAGTGTTTGTGCCTGCCTTTGTGGGGCTGTGATGATGTTTTTATCTGTGGATTACTACAATAAAGTTTTGGGATCTTCTGTAAAAAAACCTAGACCTTTTTAGTGAGGGTTTAAGTTGAACAGCCTCACCGGTGATAGGTAGCTACCAATGATGGCCATCTGCAAAGCCCTATCTGTCTGATTCTTGCAGTTTTTAAGCCCTTAAGTGTGCTGACTGCCTGAGTCCAAAAAAATCCAGCGGCAACTGTCTGAATAGGGTACCGCTCCAAAACCCAGTCCCCATTTGAACAGGGGCATGGAGTCCTGAGAAGTGGGAGGAACCCAGGAGGACAGAGAAAGTTGCAGTGTAGGAAAAAGTAGGGAGCAAATAAAGAAGGGGACAGCCTGTGAACTAAATGTTGAAGAGACAAACAACCCTAGGACCCATCTGGATGCACAATCAGACCCTTCCTTGCAGAAGTGGGGATAAACCATCTTAGAGAAGGTGTTTGTTTTTAGCGTATCTCTGGCTTCAATCCATACAGCATAAATGGGAGGTCAGGCTCTGAAGGTCTGTGAGTACATTAGGGCTGCAACAAACGATTATTTCCATAATCGATTAGTTGGCCGATTATTGTTTAGATTAATCAGATAAGAACCTTAAAAAAAAAAAATTAAAAAATTGTGGTGTATAGTTTAGTTAATATGTAAAGTTAAAAAAAAAAAGGGCAATTTATTTTTAAATATCTATATGCATTAGTAAATTTAAATAACCAGCTATATGGTTAGGGAGCAAAATCTCTAATCCACTCTGAGAATTAGCCCTCATGCACACAGGCTGTTAAAATAACGTTATGAAAACGCCAGTATCTTTGCAGTGATTTTTTTTAGCTTTTTTCAGCATTTTTGCAATAGCGGTGTTTAGCGTTTTTCCGCGTTAGCGTTTTTTAGCGTTTTTTTTTTTTTTTTCCCAAATTTTTTTTTTTCAATGGATCAAAACGTTAAACGTTGGTGAATGATGTTTTTGAGCGTTTTTACAGCTGAAAAACGTCTTTCAGAACCCACTGGTCCTGGGTTTTTTTTTACAGCTTAAAAACGCCTATGCCACTTGCAGCTCAAAAACGCCTAGGTGGGCATGAAGCCATAGACTAACATAGACAGGCCTTTTTAAGCTGCAAAAAAAGCTCAAAAAAGCAGCTGTAAAAACGTCCGTGTGCATGAGGACTAACAGACAAAAGAGATACTGTATATACCATTAGAGGAGATATACTGTATATACTATTAGAGGTTGAATCTGGTAAATATCAGACTCAGATCAAATTTTTTATTGAAAGAAAAAAAATATTCAAGACTGTTTTGTGGATTTTCAGATAGAAATGTAATATATTATGTATGACAGACTCTCTTGTCATAGGCAGGTGGCTTGATAAAAGCTCCCTGCGCCTGCTGTCCCTTATGCAGCCATACAAAAAACAATGTTCAAAATAAGAACGTTTGTTATCATTAGTGGGGTCAAATTGACGTTAGTTTTCAACCACAGTGACGTGAAAATTCGAAGGAGCAGAATACTAAACTTCTTGGTCAAAGAAATATTCAGACAGATGGGATTTTCCTTCAGAAATTACAATCTTTTTAAAACTGAATGTTAAAAGTAAGAGAAATTTTCAAACATTCTTTAATTCAACGAAAGTACAAAGATTTTTTGTAATGGATATCTCCATTCGGATCTTATCCGAAAATCGATATGTATATGGCCAGCATAAGGCTCGGCTCACACCTATGCAGTTTGCTTTTAATCCATTTCTGCAGTGCTTTTTGCTGTGTGTTTTTTCACACACGATCTTGCTGCGAATTGCATCCCAAACACACACACACACATATATATATATATATATATATATATATATATATATACACACATACATACATACATACACACACATATACATATAGATAGATAGATACACATACACACACACAAATACACAGAGAAGTAGGATATATGGGCATTTTAACTAGGAGACAGAAATGAAGCTATACGAAGGGTGGAAGGGATATTTTTACATTAAAGTAGTACTAAAAGCTGAGAACCACTCACTTCCTGCCCAGGACTACATGTCCCATGAGGCATTGCTCCTCTCACATTCACAAGTTCTTAAGCACTTACTGACATGAATGGATGGTGTTGTGTATGTGTATGTATGTATGTATGTATTTATTGTGTATAAGCTGTATGTGTGCTGCACTGTGAATAATGACATGTATTGATGGTGTACTGTGCTGTATATGTGCTTCACTGTATTTCCTGATATGTAAACAAATAATGCATTTTGTATTCAGGCCAACTAATCGGCTGGCCGATTAATCGATTATGAAAAGAGTTGACAACTCTCAGTGTGAAGATCAGGCCTGAAGATACAATGTCCCTCAAAGGTTAAGAAAGTCAGATACTCCTTATATGCATCAACAGCATTCAAGGAGTATGTATACAGACATCAGTCCCATGCAGGGAAAACGTCTCAGATGCTTGTAACAAGCCATCCTAACTGCAGCACAAGGCTCCAGAATGGAATTCACCCATTCTGACGGTTTGACAAATTAAAGTCACTGCCAAAATGGAACAGAGGGTAGGAACTATTAATTCAACCAGTGATTTAAGGAGGGACTCTAACTGCTTGTCAGTGGGATGCAGAAAGGTGAGCATGCACTCAGCCAGTCTAGTGGTATTCCTGTTAAAGTGCATCAGTTGGAACAGATCACCAACCACAACAGAGGCCACAGTATAACAATATGGATCCCAGGTTGCATATTACAGGCACTGGTTCATTCTGAAGGCAACAGTAAATGTCCCCAGATCTACTGGGGAATTATGGGCATAGGTCACCTATGACAGAGTGACTGTCCCATCTGTGTTTTAGGGAAGACATGTCTAGGAATTAACCAGTTTAAAAGATAAATCTATATGCACCACTTGATAAAAAAACAAAACAACAAAAAAAAACACAGTACTACTCTGCCACCTGACTGTTACAGAAAACCAAATGTCAACTGCAGGGTTGGTGCAGCTCTCACAAGAGCTTATCCGAATCAAGCACATGCACCCAGCTAAAACAGGTTCTAGTAAGGGTTGATTCACAAAAGATGAAGTCCAGTGAGTTTTTAAGCTGCATCAAAACACATGCAGTGTCTTCCATGTATTTCATTGGCCCTAGTTCACATCAGTGCAGTCAACAAAAGTAGCTTTCTGTATGGAACGCATTTGGAATGCGCCAAAACGCAAACAAATCAAAAACACACTGGAACGCACAAGTTTTGAATTGAGATGAAGAAAAAAGTGAAAAAAAAAAAAATCACCAGAATGCATCAAAGAAACGCAGAAAACGTGATGTAGCCCTAATGCTGTTTTCACACTGAGGGGCTATAGCGCTAAAAATAGCGCCCGCATAACGCCTGCAAAGAGCATCTTCTGTCTCTCCAGTGTGAAAGCCCGAGTGCTTTTACACTGGAGCGGTGCGTTTGCAGGATGGTAAAAAAGTCCTGCAAGCAGCATCTTTGCAGCACTGTAGGACACCGCTCCTAAAGTGCCCCTGCCTATTGAAATCAATTGGCAGCGCCGCCGAACCGTCGGCAAAGCGCTGCTGCAACAGCGCTTTGCGGGTGGTTTTAACCCCTTTTCGTCCGCTAGCGGGGTTAAAAGTGCCCCGCTAAAAATAGCGGCGCTTTACCGCCGACGCCCCCAACGCTTCAGTGTGAAAGCAGACCAGCAAATACACCCATATGAGCTAGACCCAGTATCTCTTATCTCCCGTTTGGAACATGGACCTTATAAGTAAACACTTCTCTACAATATTTACACTTGTAAAGGAAACCTGACCTAAGATAAATGTTATTTATATGACTGTACCTGGCTTCAATTACTTTTCACTGAAAGTAAATTAAATAATTAAACAGTAAATTAATTCAAAACACTTGTCTTGAAAATGTATCCTGCTCCTGTACTATTGAATGCCTCAAAACCAATAGATATGTTTGACAGCCAGGTAACTAATACTTTCACAAGGTAGCCAGCAATGTCTCAATTGTTTTTTTTTGTGAAAACAGTTGTTCGGTGTTGAAGATATGCTCCCTCATTCAACTACCATCTACAACTCTGGGCCAAACCTCATTTAAAATAGTCTGTTGTAAAGTGGAAAACTGTTCTGTGGTCAGACAAAACGAAATTTAAAATGATTTTTGACAACCATGGGCGCAGCATCCTCCAGACAAAAGAGAAAAGGGACCTTTTAGCTTGTTATCAGCAATCAAAGGCCTACATATCTAATGGTATAAGGATATGCATTAGTGTGTATGGAATGGGCAATTTCCAAATCTGGAAAGGCACCATCATATCCTGTCATCCAGAAGTCTTTTGTTTTAGGGATGGCTTAGGGAACCTCCTCACGGGGCTCTCTCCTCCTCCCCACTGCTATGGGTTCTCTTACCGGCAAAACAGAAAGCTGTGGGGGCCCGCGTCCTACCAACCAATGACGTCAATGGTTGCTAAGGACAGGTCGAGCGGCCCTCACAGCTGTTTTACTGGCTAGTGTACACATAGCAGCGGGGAGGAGGTGCGGGCGGTGCTCTCTTCCACCTCTGTGTACACAGAAGTTACAGGAGCGCCATCAGATTAGATCGTACAGTGCATGATGACCTCCACTTAAAGTGTTACTAAACCCAGGGCCCTGCATTCACTATATCTGGTCTCCCACAGTACACAGAACATGGAAATGCAATTATTTTAGTAAATAGAAACTGCTAAATACTTTTTCACATCAGCAGTATATAGCAGTCTTGTGACTTCTATGAGTGTCTGGTTAAAGCTTGTAGGAGGAGTTTTCATTCTGCACTGACTTTCCTATCAGGATGCAGGACCCCTGACCCTCTATCTGGACAGTGCTGATTGGCCCTGTGCTGATCACATGCACACTCCCAAGAAATAAAAAAAAAAAAAAAAAACTAGCAATACACACCATACTAAGCATGTGCAGCCTGTCCCCTGGCTCTGTATTATCAGGAAATATATTGGGGACAGTGGGAGGAGAGGATCAAAAAGCCTTTTTACACAATGCGGAGGATTAACCACTTAGGTTCCATAGTGAGTATAACAAGCATGCTTTACTGCAGATACAGACTGATTTTACTGTTGTGGGTTTAGTAACCCTTTAACTTGGTAGCAAAAAAGGTGGGCAATGGGAGGTAAGCAAACCCAGTTATGTGATGAGAGGGATGTGGTTCAATGAGAGGTTTGGTGATGGGAGGATTTGGAGGTGGGAAGGGAACAGAATTTGTGCTAGGAGGGAGGATTTGAGTGGGGGAGGGGATTTACAACCTACAGACCACTTAACTCTAATATACAAACTACATTTTAGGGCATGCCATATGGTAAGGCCTTATGTACACTGCTGCTGCTAAACGGATGTTCAGGGGCAGTTGGGCATTTTTTTCAACTGCTCCTGAACATGTACACAGGGTCGTTTTTAGTCGTTTCTAGGCAGTTGAGTTTAGAGGTCTTTTTTGGAAAAAAATGAGTTTAGAGGCATTTCAAGCGCCAAGCACTTCTAAATGCAGCTAAACGCGGTAACTCACGTTTAGCTGCATTTCGTTTACAAGCGTTTTTCATTTTTGGCTATTTTTAAAATAATATTTTTTTTTCAAACGCTTCTAAACACAAACGCGGCAAAACGCACTATAGTGTCCTCTGCTCCCCATAGCAGTGTCCCCTGCCCCCCTCCCTCCAAAGTAGTGCCCTGTACCCCCCCCCCCCCCCACAGCAGTGTCCTCTGCCCCTTCACATCACCCCCCCCCCCCCCCCCCACTGTAGTGGTGTCCTCTGCCCCATCTTGCCACAGTAGTGTCCTGTACCCCCCCACCAAGCAGTGTCCTCTGCCCCCTTCCCCCCAGTAGTGTCCTAAACTCCACCTCCACAACCCCTAAAAACAGTGTCCTCTGCCCCCTTCACCCCCCCCCCACTATAGTGTCCTGAGCCCCCTGCACATCACCCCCACTGTAGTGTCCTCTGCCCCCTCCCACCACAGTAGTGTCCTGTAACCCCCCCCCCCCCCCAGTAGTGTCCTGCACACACCACCCCCAAAAAAACAGCATCTTCTGCCCCCTTCACCCCCCCCCTCCACTGTAGTGTCCTCTGCCCCCTCCCCCCCCAGTAGTGTCATCTGCCCCCCTTCACCACCACTGTAGTGTCCCCTATACCCCCCATAGCAATGTCCTGCCCCCCCCCCCCCCCCCCAGAGTCCTCCGCCCCCTGAAAGCAGCGTCCCCTGCCTCCTTGTCCCCCAAAGCAGTGTGCTCTGTTGCTTTCTCATCACAATCCTTACTGCGCCACTGTGGTGTCTGCTCTCCCCCATCCAACAGTGTCTGCCTTGTCCCCTTCACCCCCCCCCCCCATGCACACAGCGCTGTGTAGGTAGCACTTCCTACCTGTCAGCGTGTGTACAACAGAGCAGAGATCAGTAGACAGCAAAGTGCTGAGCGGCAGGCGGGAGCTGTTGGGGATCATAACAAGCTGGTGATTGGTTGCTAGGACCGCCTTGGCAACCAATTACTGAGCAGCCCCCTTCCCCGCATACAGCACTATACTGCCTCCCGCACTCCTCTCTGCAGTTAACAGGAGAGCGGCGTTGGCTGGGGGGAGCCAGAACCGTGGTCACGATCTACATGTTGGCTCCCTGTGATCGATGGCTCACCAACCCCCGTTTTAGAGTGTGGCAGCTTTTTTTTTTTAAATTGGAGGTGTAGATGGTAGCTGGATGCGGGAGCATATCTTAAACACCAAACAACTTTTTTCATAAACAATCCTAACATATACATGAATGTTTGGTTTTAACAAGGCATGCCTGTGTAGGTATTGGAAAAAAAAGTCTATTGACAACCCTAATCCCAGCTCTCTACCAGGGTTAAATGAACCTGGGTGGAAGTGTAGGGCATCAAGGACTTATCCACTGAAGGAGGTCACCACGACACCATGCACTCAATGTAATGATGAAGAAGGGTCGCTGACATCATTAAGTCAGAGCCACTCTCTCTTAGGAAGAAGAAGACCGTGCATGTCCTGTGACTGTCAGGGTCTGAAGGTGGGCTTTAAAAAACACAAGAATAAATAGGACAGGAAAAGAGCAGACTGAACACAAACTTAAGTTATTTTTTTTTAAGTAACTTACATCTAGAGGCTGGGAAGGTATCTTCAACTTTGTTAAATGTGCTTTGCTGTTTGATTTTAGTTCACTCATACTGTTGCTTTGAGACTGGCTGCTGTAGTGTTCAGAAGACAGTTTTGGTTCCATAGACTCTGGCCCATCCATGGGACGTACATAAGCCGTAGGTTTCTGCAGCATTGAGCTAGACTTTGACATTAACGATGGGGGGAAAGCCTGGGTGGGATGCTGCCCGCTTGAAAATGAAGGTGCTCGAGAAGGAGAATCCCAGTTAGCATCAGGGTCCCTTGGAGATTTAGAGCGTGGCCGATCCTTGCTATGGTGATCATTCCCATGAGAACGTGAATGGCTAGAACTTAATGCAGACTGTTTGGCCGGACTGATGGAACGAGATTTAGAGTGATCTGATCCATGTTGCCCTTTTTTACGGCTGCTGCTGTAAGACTCCCTGTCGTGCCTTTGACTGCTGCTGCTGCCACCACTACTCCTGCTGTGTCCTCCCTGGGAACTAGATGAGGATCGTTTCTGGGACTGAGAGGTGCCTGGTGCAGGGCCTACAGGAGTCCATTTACTGCTCTGGTGTGAGTTACTAAGTCTCTGATCTGGAAAGAAACCCTGTCCAGATTTATCATCTGAGGGTGGGGGAGGAACAGTGTGCTTGGGAATCTCAATCGGCAAAGGTCGGTCACTTATCATTTCTTTCATCTCATCGTAGTTTCCCAGCATGCTCTGGATACGGTTGGATAATTTATCTTCCTTGGCTGTCTAAAATTTAGGGAAAAAAAAACAAAAAACAGTTTATACATTTAAGATTAACTAAGACATTAACAATACAAAAAAGGATATATACTTTAAATTAGAACAAAAAAAAAAAAACCACACTTTAGAATGTTGAAACTAAAGCATGCCATACAGACACAGCAAATGGCAATAAGGTTGGGTATGCTGCCGAGTACAAACTTTCCTCTGTCAAAGACAGAAGCCTACTGCCTGTGTCCAATAATCAACACAGGAAGTTCAATGGGCAAAACAAAAAGTAGCAGCTCCTTTCTAAACAGACAGGTCCAGCAGCTGAAAATAACAACCAATGTCACAGTATTATCTAATATACTGTAATTCGAGTATTATTTTTTGAGTATTAATAATAAATTGTTCATAGGGAGAACCAGTACGCGTGGAGCAGTAAAACTGGATAAAAGATGGTGCAATCTGAACATGGAGAGGGACACTTATTTAAAGTATCAGCTGGGCTTTTCCTACTGACAGCTAGTAACACATTGCCACAAACACAACTTCAGCTGGTCTACACCAACATTGTGACATCACTGGGTAACTAGTAAGCACTCCAAGGGTCTGTGTTGACAGGCTTTTGCTTATGTCATAAGTCACTTCTGTTCGAACACAAGTCAATATAAAAAGAATGAATACAGCTTGAAAAGAGATCAAATACAGGTTGGGAGGTGGTCAACTACAGGTCAAAATGCACCTGCAATGCACTCTGAATCTGTGTCTCAAACCGATCTCAAATATAGGCCGGAAGCTGCATTTAATCATCAATATAAGCTCAAAGCCTGTAGATGCAGGCCACAACTATTACAGTGTTTCAAGGACATACAGGTTAAGGTAGAAACATGAAAGCAATCACTGCCAACTTTGTTTACAAAACAAAAACAAAACCGCCTGACATATATAAACGCAATTAAATGCACTTAGGCCCCTTTCACACGGGCCGACCGTCCGCCTGTCAGTTTTTTAGGCGGACCTGAACGGACACTCCATACAGGTCTATGGAGCGACGGATGTCAGCGGTGACATGTCCGCTGACATCCGACCCACTCCGATCCGTTAAAGTGTGACGGATGGAAACCCTACTTTTCCAGGCGTCTGGCGGATAGGATGAAAACAGACTCTACGGTCCGTCTTCATCCGATCCCCCATAGAGTAGAGCGGCGCTCTGACAGGTCCGTTCCTGCACAGTGTGCAGAGATGGACCTGTCATCTGCCTGCTCAGCGGGGATCGATCCCCTGCTGAGCAAAGTGGAGCCCGGACACGTCCGTGTGAAAGGGCCCTTAGGCACACCAAGTGCTTAGAAATACATTCAGAGCGTTTTTGACGCTGTTTTTCTCCTGCCAGGAGAAAGGCGTTTAGAAGAGTTGGGCAAACGCTCAGTGCGCGTGAGGCTTAACAATTACCTTTGCAGCCTTTTTGTCTGTAATTATACCATTGAATGTGTTTAGTGCAAAAATACCTATTGAGCCTATCAGAAATCTTGTCGGGCAACAGTTCAGCTGCTTGTGCCAACTCAGTTACATTTTTTCCAGGTATCTTTGAAATATGAGAGGGGCAGTGCACACAACGAGGAACACCCAATCTGATTGCAAGATCCACACACAGGTGCCTGGGCTCAGTGTATCCGTACCATCCATTTCTCTCTGAAAACTACAAAAACACCCCCCCCCCTTCCTGCAACTGCAGGCTTTTAGAAATATGCATTATATTAGAAAGCAACAAGTTCTTTCGAAATGCCTGTTAGATCACATACTTCACTATGAAAAGTAAACTGCTGTCTGGAAGGAACACCCTCAAGCTGCTCAGTCTGCTCGTTAGAATATTTTGCCCATTAGAGTATCTTCCTCAAAAATGCACTAAGGGTAGACTTAGACATGCATCTAAAATTTCCTTTGCCCCTGAAGCCCAATCTACTTTCGTATCCCGCTCCAGAGGTTACTGACAGGTGGTGAGGAAGCGATGAGACCCACCCTCACCGCCTGTTTTAAACCCATTTTTGCTAACAAACACGCCGCTTTGCAGTATGTTTGTGGCGCTTCCCCATTTACTTGAATGTGTAGCGTTTGGAGGGCGGCAACTACATGTCAGTTGAACTTTGTCACAGGCGCGAAGCAACGCTGGCATGTAAACACACCCATTCACTGCCTATTGGAGCTTTAAGTAGAACTATAGGCAAAACTTTTTCTTCCATTTTGGATAGAGCTTGGAAGCATCCCTGCAAATTAAGGGAATCCCTTGGGGACCCCCAGGTCAGCAGAACTAGTTTCCCCATTGGAAGATTTCTCCTCTATTACTTTTCTGGGGACAACCTAAAATTTGGCATTTTCTTTTACTTTCAACGATAACGGTAAACAAGACAAACTGAGATGGAGAATCTTCCTAAAGGGACACATACAATAAAAACTGACAGAGGGTCTAATCCGTCTATACTCTAGTCAAAGCTTTGAAAAAGTTGTACTTTAAGTGGAGCAAGAGCGTTTAGTTGGCGGCAAGCATACAGTTCAAAAGCACATTTTGCCCCCAACTGCAAGTCTAAACAAAGCCTAAGACCCCTTTCAAAAAAAAAAAAAAAAAAATGCCCGAAAAGCTATTACAATTAAAAATCAATGAATGCTTTCACACTGGGGCAGTGCAATAGCCAATAGCGGGGCGGTGAAAAAACTCCTGCAAGCAGCTTCTTTGGAGAATGTTTTCAGCGCTAAAAAAAGCGCCTCAAACGTGCCCCACTCCATTGAAATGAATGGGAAGCGCCTCAAAATGGCTCTCTTGAGTCACGTGACCTTCAAAAAAAAAAGCACACCGCTAACGCTTGAAAAAGCACACAGCCTTTTATGGGAAGTTTTCAAATGCCTCTCAGTGTGAAAAGGGGTTAGGAGAGACACTGATGCGTGCATTTCTAAGTTTAGTGATGGACAACGCTGATGTGGATACACAATAAAGCTGCAAATTTAGGTAGACTTTTACATGCGTCATATAACATCTTATAAAATTAGGCTTACTGGAGTTTAGTTTTAAAATAAACAAAAAAAAAACATAAAATAAAAAACGTAGGTAACACAAAAGCAATGGTTTGTTTTCTACAGCACATCACTGCAATTTTTTTTTTATTTTTTTTACTGTAAATGGAAAATACAGAGGATTTTTCTTAATGACATTTTACAATATTGTAGAATGTTTGAAATTCATTCAATGCATTCTGTTATTTGTATAGTCCGATTTTACAAAAACACATACAAAGCTGTGTATATCCAGAGAATGATGGGTTTTCTTCTGAGAACGGCCAGCATTAGCTCCACGTGTCTGAACTTTTAGGCTCCATGCACACTGGCTTAAAAATCGCTGCTTCTACAGTTTTGCCTGTAGAAGCAGCTCAATTTTATCCTATGTGTCCATGCACATCAGGACGTTTAGATAAATAGTTTAAGCTCGGCATTTAGAGGTAGAAAAGAAAAAAAAAAAAAATTTCGGGTTTGCGTTTTTAGCCCATGTTCACATTGAGCCGATTTTGCATGCGATTTGACATGTCAAATTGGTGGCTATTGCTGGCAATGGCACCGTCTGAATCGGTGCAGCGCCGCACCGATTTGCAAAAGTAGTACATGTACTACTTTTGGCAACTTCGGGGGGGGGGATTTGAATAGACATCTGTACATGAACCTGCACAGATGTCTGTAAAATCGCCACTGAAGTTGGACTGCATTGCCAGTTTGAAATCATGCAAGTTCATCTGAACTCGCAAGATGTGTAATCCACAAATGCTCTATGTGCATGTGGACCCTCAAACTAATACATTTAAGTTCAGGCTGGGCAGACAGAAGTAGGTGTGGGAGGTGGAGGTCTAATCACTCTAGACTCCATCAGCTGTGTGGTGTATATTAAAAGGAGACATAATGATTACAATTTAAATTAAAACTTGGATTTCATATTGTTACATAGTTAGGTTGAAAAAACACACAAGTCCATCTAGTTCAACCTATAAAAAAAAAAAAAAAAAAAAAAATATTATACAATCCTATACCCATAATTGATCCAGAGTAAGGCAAAAAAAACCCCCAGCAAAGCATGACTCAATTTGCTCCAACAGGGGAAAAAAATTCCTTCCAGATCGCCCGAGAGGCAATCCGGTATTCCCAGGATCAGCTATACCTATAAATGTTAGTATCCAGTTATATTATGTGTATTTAGGAAAGAATCCAGGCCTTTTTTAAAGCAAACTACTGAGCTGGCCAGAACCAGATATTAAAGAGAGTCTATTCCACATTTTCACATCGCTTACTGTAAAGAAACCTTTCCGTATTTGGAGATTAAATCTCTTTTCCTCCAGATGTAAAGAGTGCCTCCCTTGTCCTCTGTGCTGACCTCAAAGCGAATAACTCAACACAAAGTTCAATATATGGAGCACTTATGTATTTATTATACATGTTGATCATACCCTTCTTGAGAGAAAATAAATTCAGTTCCTCCAATCTTTTCTCATAGCTGAGCTCCTCCATGCCTCTCATCAATTTGGTTGCCCTTCTCTGCACTTTCTCCAGTTCCCCGATATCCTTTTTGAGAACTAGTGCCCAAAACTGAACTGCATATTCAGGATGAGGTTTTACTAATGATTTGTACAGGGGCAAAATGATATCTCTCTCTCTGGAGTCCATACCTCTCCTAATACAAGAAAGGACTTTGCTTGCTTTGCAAACTGCAGCTTGCTAATTTGCTTGATAAATGCCCCACAAGGTGTATATAGATCCCAGCTAAAAAAAAGCCTCAGTGTTAACATGCACATTTACTTGCCGTCTATAAAATACTGTGTTGTCTCCTTGAAAGGTTACGTGCATGTACTTAAAGTGGTTGTTGCCATAAAAAAACCCTTTCACTGGCAGCCCCTCTCCTTTATCCAGTGATAACGCCCTGTGTAAGTGCTTAAACAGATGCCTCTAAAAAACTTTTTTTTTTTTTCAGTTATCTTTAAGCTGGTCACGTGACTCCCGGCCGCCCTGCTACTACGATCCAGGGCTTCAGTGGGAGGGGCAGAGATCTCCCTCTGACGATAATCGGGAGGTCATGTGTCCGCCATGCTGCCCACTCAGCCCCTCTCACTGTAGCCCTGGATTGTAGTAGCAGAGCGAACAGCAGTTACGTGACCGGCCTAAAGACAACTGAAAAAAGGTACCGTATTTATCGGCATATAACACGCACTTTTTTCCCCTGAAAATCAGGGGAAAATCGTGGGTGCGTGTTATATGCCGATCCCCGCCGATTTCTGTGTCATCGGAGCGATCGCGGCAATTGCCGCGGTTGCCGCCGACATACACAGCCGTGGGTAGATTTAAATATGGCGCCGAGACTTCAGGGAGCCGAGATACACATATCCGAGTGTTCTCGGCTTTTTTCGGCGCCGCCGTCACGCCCAGTCCCGCCCCTGGACCTGTGTTATGTCCATCATAGGGCGGGACTGGGCGTGACTGTGAGCGGCGCCGAAAAAAGCCGAGAACACTCGGGTATGTGTATCTCAGCTCCGACAAGAGCTGAGATACACATACCCGAGTGTTCTCGGCTTTTTTCGGCGCCGCTCACAGTCACGCCCAGTCCCGCCCTATGATGGACATAACACAGGTCCAGGGGCGGGACTGGGCGTGACGGCGGCGCCGAAAAAAGCCGAGAACACTCGGATATGTGTATCTCGGCTCCCTGAAGTCTCGGCGCCATATTTAAATCTATACCGAGTGCACAAAGCTGCACTGACATGGCTGGACTGGGGCAAACCTGCACTAACAAAGCTGCACTGGGGCAAGGCTGCACCTGCACTGGGGCAAAGCTGCACTGACAAGGCTGCACCTGCACTGGGGCAAAGCTGCACTGACAAGGCTGCACCTGTACTGGGGCAAAGCTGCACTGACAAGGCTGCACTGGGGCAAAGCTGCACTGACAAGGCTGCAATGACAAAGCTGCACTGACAAGACTGCACTGACAAGACTGCACTGACAAGACTGCACTGGGGCAAGGCTGCACTGGGGCAAGGCTGCACTGACACTGAAAAGGCTGCAGATGGACAGATAAGGCTGCATTGATGGGCATTTTAATGTAAGTTTTTTCCTTAAACTTCCCACCTAAACTTGGGGTGCGTGTTATACGCCGATAAATACGGTATTTAGAGGCATCTATTTAAACACTTACACAGGGAGTTATCGCCGGATAAATGAGAGGGGCTGCCAGGACATTTTGTAAAGTTTTTTTTTTACTACAAATAGCGACAGGAGGGGGGGCTGAGACAGCTCACACAGACACAGGAGCTGACAGGCAGGGAGGAAGAGGGTGAAAAGGACAGAGAAGAGCTGCGGATGACAGAGGTACATAAGCGGACCACGGTAGTCAGGGCTCAGCAGCCATGATTATCGTGGCCAGCTCACAGAGGAGGACACAGGATGTGGCAGGATCAGCCAGGGTTTTTATAGTTTAGAGAGGAGCAGGTTAGACAGCATAAGCACTGTGCTGTGAAATCTGCTATAAGGGAACATGAACTTTTTTTTTATTTTTTTAGGGTTACAAACACTTTAGGAGCTGCATTGCTTACTGGTGCTGATGCATTGTAGGGATGAACATTGTAGACTGTTTTTGTTTTTATTTTGTTCTGTACTTGTATACAAAGTAATAAAAAAGTTACATAAAAAACAAAAAAACAAACTTGGATTTCATGTTTAACAGGCTCATCAGGATCAGAATGACAAAAAAGTTGCAGAAAATCTCCAGTCATCACTGGTAATAACCTGCTGTTGTTATAAAATACCTATATGTGATATTTCATATTTACATGACTGAAAAGAAACAAAAGTATTAAAGGTATCCGGGCCAGATTACATCTTGCACAGGAATGCACAGTGCATTACTGTGCCTTTCACACGCTATCTGGGTGCAGTGCGATTTCAGCCCATTCATTTTAATGAGCTGAAATCACACCAACTGCACATAAAAGTAATGCATAAAGAAAAAAGAGAAAGGTCTGGTGTCCCCAGTAACACACTTCCATCCCTATAACATATAATAAAACAAAGGATTCGCCCTGGGACTTTAAATGAAGTGGGTACCGTTTCCGCCAGTAAACATAACAGTAGTAAATACAGTATATGGTTTATTCAAGTAAAATTGTTTACATGCATAGATAACACCAACAGTTGCCAAAAAAAGATATATATAAACAAGAAATATTGGTACATGGATGTAATAGCAGTCATAGTACACGAACATCATACTACCCGACTAGTTTCGCGAGATCCAGCTCGCTCTTCAGGGGTGGATGTGTGTAACATTGTACCACTGAGCTTGACCATGGCTACAGGTGTGCGGCTCCAAGATAGTGGCACAGCAGGTGCCTCACCAGGGAGCTGAGGGGGCGAAGTCAGATGGGATCCCATCAGGGGCCAAACGGCGAGCAGGCATGGCATAGGTGTAGTGATGTAACCCTAGAGACCTCGTTAGTTCATAAAGAGTGTAGGCTGAGTGTGGTGAATAGCTTGAATATAAGAGTAATAAGACACAGCAGGCAACCTCCACAGCTGTGTGTATCCTCAATGAAGAGTGAAATTGAAATGGATGCACCACTTTAAAAAATGCACAGCAACAGACTGCATAATACTACTGTGTTTGGGGTATCATTAACACTGATGCCAACTGCAGTGCATTTTGAATGTGGTATGGGAGACTCACATGAGTTTCAGGGGATCAAATCGGGGATGAGACTGGGGATTGAGTCCACATGAGTGCATCTATTGCAAATGGCTTGCTATGGGGGTGCTGGTAAGGGGAGGGGGGGCATCAGCAGGGGACCCCAGAAGTAGAGGATCTGGGCTACTCTGTGCAAAACCATTGCACGAGGCAGGTAAGTATAACAGGTTTGTTATTTTCAAAATAGAAAATGTTTTCCTTTATAATCACTAACTTTACAGTAAATACATTGTTCAAGAACTATATATATATATATATATTATATATACACACACACACACATACACACGTGGTAACGTATGCCAGAATAGAATGTTAGACCATCCAACACCTATTTGTAAAAAAAATTCCACACAAGATTTATGATTTACTTTGACATCTGAGACATATTACCCTAGGCAAGTCTTCCTGAAAATGACTTCCTTGTCATACACTATCCTCTGCCAGTGTGCAAAATACAAGGTTTCAGCTGGAGATTGAAGAGACAGCATAGTTTGAGTGCCAACTGGTCCAGCTCCGAAGCTGTGTCCTTTAACTGCCTAAAAATCATACGATCTTCCATACAGTTAGAAGTGTGGTATTTTCACACTCTGAACATTACATGCAACTGGCTCAGTGCAAAACGACGATGCCCAGTGAAATTGGAAAGGGTGAGCTTGCATTTTGACACCTGGCTTGGGAGCAGTCAAATATACAGAACTGTGAAGCATATCTTCAAATGGAAACTCCAACAATAATTAAAAAGCTGACAGAGGTTCTAACCCTTGCCCAAAAAAAAAAAAAAAAAAGATTTGGCTGGAGACTGGCTTTTTTGCCCAGCTCTGTCAAATTAAGAAGGTGGGATTACGGATCAGAAACCAGGAATCTAAAGTCTCCATTCAAAACAGATTTAAAACTTGAGCAAAGTAGGAGAAGCAGCCCCAAGAAACAAATATTTTTCTGGAAAGGAAGTAATGTGCTACTTCAACCAGGAATAAATGCTGTGACCTCAAGTTACAGCAATTCTTGTTCATCCTCGTGATTTCCTATAGTACAGCTGAGTATAATGCATTATGAAGCAATTAACGTTACTACCTGTGCACTTTTTTTTTCCCAAGCAGTATGGAGACCTACTATCCAATAAATCTGTATATTCTGTTTGATGAAACACATCCTATAACACAACTATAAGTACACACAGTTTTCAAAACAGATCTTGGGAAAGTCTAGAAATGCTGAAAATAAAATGGATATCCACATAGGTCAATGCCATGTTGGTACTTCTTATCACGTTTATTGGCGTTTATTTTCACACACAAAAAGCACAGAACATGAGAAAAAAAAAAAATACACATTCGAACAGACTGAATAAACTACACTGGTCAAGACAGATATTCTCCAAAATACCCAGGATATACAACTCGATTAGACCTACAAAAAATAGTGAGAAACATAGTGAACACTTTAAAATCTCCAGAATATTGTAAACAAACTTTCTGGCATAAACCTTACTCTAGATCAGCCTCTCTCAACCTTTTCAACACAGAGGAACCCTTAAAATAACTTTCCGGTCTCAAGGAACCCCTGCTAAAAAGGACTATATCTACAACTCTTAGTACATTATTAGTGTGATGGTCAGTGGGACTGGGAAGAATGCTGTTTACACACTTGTGGTCATTGGGAAGAATTACCCCCTTACAGATAGCTAAAAAGATCAGTGTGTCAGTAGGAACTTATTTGAGACAGAACTTGCTCAAAGAAGCCCTAGCAACTTCTGAAGGAACCCTGTTGAGAAGCACAGGGTTCCTTAGAACACAGGCACAGCCCGCTTTTCTCTATGAGCGGTTGGATGTAAACAGGCCGCCTGTCTGTTTACATCCGACTGTCATTCGATTCGATGGATGGATGGTTTAAACCTGCTGCTCCATAAAAGAGCAATGGATGGTCCGATCAGGTCTGCCTAAAAAACTGACAGACGGACCCAATCGGTGCTCGTGTGAAAGGGGCCTAAATTACCCTGCACTCCCTTGGAGTGACTGTGGTGCCTTTTAAATATATATTTGTCTATCCTCCACCCTACATCACCATCCCCCCACTAAAACTATCCTTTCCTACTACCACCCACTCCCAAAAAAACAAAACAAGGAATAAAACACAACCCACCCTTAACCAAGTGTTGTACATAAAATAGTTTCATGAACATTGGCACAAATTCTTATATTACTGCTGATGGGAGGTTCCTTCAATAATTCTGATGGTGCACCCATGAAGTAAAGATATGGGGATACTAGGACAAATGCAAATTGGTCTTATCTGGACCCAATAACTCATGCTAAATGTTCTCGACTGCAACACTGGTTATGTCTATACAGTATCATTTCTAATCCCCCCCTTATTTTCTGCATTCTGTATCAAAGTAATATGAAAAATCTTCAATAAACTCAGATTGATTAAGTGATTTGCAAAGCTTTACATACCTCTGCCACATCGCACCGCCAAAATGATGCCACTTCCTGCATCACCTACTTGCCAACTTGGCAGAGGTGATACTGATTTATTAACAAGATACCCTCCATTCCTGCATTGTTGAACAAGTAGCAAAATAACCTCCTTGCTATGCAGTGTGAAAGTGGTGGGTAAAAATCATAAGATCAGCTGAAAAGAATTACAAATCCTTCTGCAGGTAAACAACATGTTTATTTGTATTGCATATTTAGCAGTTTGTCTGAAGTTCCACTTTAAACAAGGTCACAGAAACCATTTGTCATAACTGTTCGGATCAATATTCACGTTCAACGCGTGCATAAAGGTGCCATACAGCAAACAAAATCCGTGCCTAGACCCACCCATTCTTATCAGGAGGAAAACTTTACAAGAGCCATGTCTGATAAAAGGGAAATGTGACTGAGCTTTTGTTCAAGCTGTAGTGTCAATGGCAGTATCTGTCTACTTCATCATGTTTATCCAGTCTGTGCTTTCACAATAAAGTCCACAGATTACACCTAACAATTTATGAAGCTTGAAAAACTGTGTTCTTAATCCGGAAGCAATTAGGTGATCTCAATTTTGGAAGGACAGAAATTCCAATGACACATTAGTGCAGACTAGAAACCTACAAGTCAAGGCATGTAATGTTCCTCACAGGTATTGTGTGTGCTAGCAGTAGAGGGACAGAGTGCACACTGCTGACAGACTGCCCTGCAAAAAGGCAAGTCAGAAGCAGCAGGAATTGCCAGCAAGCAGGAGGGGGTGGAAACATGCAGTACATCATGTGTGCTTGTGTACAGTAAATCACAAGACTAGCAGAGTCCATAGAGACCTTTTTTTGTAACAAAGAAAGACTTACAGAAAAAAAGAGTCTGATAAATCAGTGCTGCCCAGTTTATAAGCATTTAGTGGAAAAACACTTACAACTTTATAAGGTTCAGCAAAGAGAGGAGAGGTAGATGGAAAGGTCTCTTCGCCCTGCTGAATTTCTTGATTTCGCCTTTCCCTTTCTTTCATACGCAGCACGTTCCGTTCTTCACGGTTCATATTGCTAAAAAAGAAGGAGAAACAAAGTCAAGAAGTTGAAAAAATCATGAGTTATTTGTTCCATGCTGAGGAAATATTCTTCAAAATAGTTCACTTCTGTATTTCCAAAACCATAAAAAGTGTATTTATGTTGCTTTGTCCAGAACACCAACAGCCTACAAATAAAATTGGATAATGGATGTAACCTGGAAACACAAGAGCTTATTTACTGGTGTTGCTATGGATTATAAAAAAAAGAGAGAAAGAGTAAACTGCTTTATAAAAAAACAAAATAGTTGTCAGGAAAACACAGAGTAGGCATCGAGTTCAACCATCCACCTAGTTGACGCCGACTCAAGTCTGGAAACAAGATCCTTAACTTGTCTTTTCCCAGCAGAGGAAAAAAAAACAAACAAAACACCCTTAAAGAGGCATGAAACCCAAAACCAAAAATGGAATATTTCAGAGCTTACAAACCATTATAGATGGCTGCATTCGTTTTCTTTTTTCCCTCTGCTTTCACCTGGTTATATGGTCAGTAACACACCTCCTGTATTAGAGTGCCCCGCACTCTGGTTGAAGGAGCAAAGGGGGCAGACATGGGCACGGTCAGTCTGGGCAGAGGGAGTGTTAGGCTTCATGTACACTAGCAGCTCCTAAACTTGAGTTTAGGAGCTTCCGGCGTTGTTTTGCCAAAGCTCTTAAATTTAACTCCATAAAAGCCTGTGTGTCAATGTACACATAGGCTTTTAGCAGCGTTTAGATGAGCTTCAACCTCCGTCTCCTGAATGTGGAAGAAAAGCAAAATGCGTTGTGTTTTCCCGTGGCCATGGTAAATATATGCTTGTGTACATGAAGCCTTAGATGTCTAGCAGATTTACATACTGTAACAAATTGAAGCTGAACTCCAGCTAAAACTTTATAATCAGTTACATCAAACAGTCTAACTTTTGGGATAAAAGATTTACATAAATAAAAGCTCATTTTTTTTGCGCCAGTGCCAGTGCTTTTTCTCATGCCTGTAGCTGCAAGAAAGCTTGTTCTTTTCAAAAACAATAGACTTTGGGTAGATTTAATTTCTAAATCACCATTTCCTCTGAAGCCGAATTCGCATTAGGATCATGCTTTAGGGGCAACTGACAGGCGGTGAGGAAGTGATGTGCTGCCTCCTCACCGCCTGTTGTAACCTAATTTTCGCCGACAAATGTACCGCAATGCACGCGGTTGCTGGGTGTTTGTGGTGCTTTCCACTATGTTTGAGTGTGTAGCGTTTGGTGGGCTTGCCATCGGCCGATCGCTACATGTTGGATAAACTTTTCAGCGGGCGTGAACCATCGCGACCAGGGGATGTAAACACGGCGACTGGCAGGTGGCAAAAATGTGGCTCAACCACGCATTTGTACAAACTTCCAACTGCACGTCTAAATGAGGTCTTGCTGGCTGCATTATCAGATGAAAATAGACAAAAAAGTATGAAAAAAAAAACAAAAACAAAAAAAAAAAACAAATGCAGCCATCACATCTAAGAATTAGTAAGCTGCAACATAATACAATGTTTGCTTTTGGGTTTAATATAACTTTAAAAAAGACCTCCAGAAATCATAAATCTAAACTGCCATGGGAGAGAAGTGTTGCGTGCAATTTAGGGCTGGTTCATATCTCTTGGGTGTGTTTTAGGTGCATCACCATTGAACATTATATAATGTGGGTTTTCATGAAAGGGTATCAAAGATGCAGCAAGCAAGACATTTTTTAATTTTGTACACCGTACTTAAAAACGCACATACTTGGCCTTAGATGTTGCCTTATGTTGCACCCTACACTAGTCATCCAAAGTGCTTTGCTTCCAGGGGCACTTTAACAGTAACACCAGCACAGTAGAAAAGAATACTTATCGCAAGATATAATACTACAGAATAGTATTTTAAAAGAAAAGCAACATATGATGAAGAGGCATGTTGGAAAACTCATGGATAGGATTATGTTAAGGTACTGTGACAATGTGGCTCTGTCACTATATAAATGGTCAGGAAAAGGACACGGGGTTTGCACATTTTCTAAATGCAGGACTACAGAGCAGAGATTTTCAATGGAGAAAACGGATTTTGCAGCTTTGTCTGGATTTGGGTATTTCCGGATTGGTCTCTGTAGTTTGGAGATTTCAAAGTGCCTTGGAGAGAAGAAATCTCCCTAACCCCGTGTCCGAGTTTTGTGGACAACCAGCAGGGTGTGTGCCCAGGTACACACAGCCCTCATAATGATGTTCTGGTCAGAGTTACAGGTGGAGGCGGAGTAGGTGTTGGAGCAGTTGCTGCAGCCAGAAGGGAGGTGTGCTCCTGTTTAGGAACCAAGGCAATATCCTTGAGACAGGACTCTATTTGGGAGCGGTTCCAGATCAGTGGACAGAGTTGGGCCAGCTAAGACAGCAGAGAGTCCCTTGGGGACCAGTGGAAACCGTGAGTCTTGGATGAGTGAGAAAGTCTGGAGTGCTAGGAGAACCCCTTCCTAGAGGCAAGGAGTGGGCCTGCACCCTGTGTATAGTTTGCTGGAGAAGACCCCGTGTGGGAAACTATGTTGAACTTTTGTTTTGTTTGCGGTTTTAATACAAGTGGGCTACCAGGCCTTTAAACACAGTTCTGTCTGACGGGGACTTCACTAAACAACACATATGCCACTGAGCGAACGAATCCCCCAGGTCAAAAACACACAAAATGGTAAACAGTCTGAGTAAAGAAAATCTAAATCTGTCACAGATTCTAGCAGTACAGACTATGGATATCGAGAAAAAAAAGGCATAAGCACTTTTGTGTGCATGCACACATAGGATAACATGCTGGGGAGTTTACTGGCTGCAGAAAAAAACACCTTGAAGCCAAAAACATCAGCTGTAAAAACATCCAGTGTGCATGAGGTCTCAATGTGGTTGAAAAGGTTTGTTTAAAAAAAAAAAATACTTGCCTCCGCTGTGCAGATGGTTTTGCACAAAGTGGCCCCAATACCCCTCTTCTGGGGTCCCTCTACAGCGCTCCTGGTTCCTCCTCTTTTTGAGTGTCCCGCAGGACACCTGTGCGGGCGCGCTCCCATGTCCTGCTGCTGCGTCCGTAGACAGACAGCAGGACCCCCGGGCGCATGCGTCATTGGATTTGATTGACAGCAGAGGGAGCCAATGGCTGCGCTGCTATCAATCTATCCAATCATGACACGAGACACCAGCCAGAGCTGGTGTCCTTGTTCTCGTCGTGGGAATTACGGGGCGAGGGTTTACAACCTCTTTGAGGCCAAGTACAGTCATATTTTCTGCAAGTACAGAAAAACACCTGTTAATCCTATGAGAAATCTTGTGTCTTTATAACTTTCTGTAAACTGAACTAAAATTCAGCTATCAGTTTCTCAGCTATCTTCCATGAATGTCAAAGCAATACGCCTCTAAATAATAAAGAGTATAGTGAGGTATGTGTTTTTAGTCAAAATCAGGAGGGTTGAACCACCTGACTGTACAGTGCTCAGCATAAATGAGTACACCCCTTTTGAAAAGTAAGATTTTACTCAACATCTCAATGAACACCAAAACAATTTCCAAAATTTTGACAAAACTGAGTTTTATAGAATATTTGTTTAGCTCATTACATGAAAGTAAGGTTAATAATATAACGTTGTTATATTATTAGTAATATATAATAAAACTAATAAATAATATTAGTTGATGCAAAAATGAATACACCCCACAACAAAAACGACTACATCTAGTATTTTGTATGACCTCCATAATTTGTAAGGACAGCACTGAGTCTTCTAGGCATGGAATGAACAAGCTGGCGACATATTGCAACATCTATCTTTTTCCATTCTTCAAGAATGACCTCTTTTTTTAAAGCCTGGATGGAGAGTAATGCTCAACTTGTCCATTCAGAATTCCCCATAGGTGTTCGCCCGATTGGGTTCAGACCAGTAGACGTACTTGGCCACTGAATGACTTTCACCCTGTTCTTCAGAAAAGGCAACAGTGGCCTTAGATGTGTGTATTGGATCATCGTCATGTTGGAAAAGTGCACGACAACCAAGGGCATGGAGCGATGTTAGCATCTTCTCTTTCAATATAGAGCAGTACATTAGTGAATTCATAATGTATAAATGAAATGCAGCTCCCCGATACCAGCAGCTCTCATGTAGCCCCACAGCAGGAAACTGCCACCACCATGTTTCACTGTAGGCACAATGCATTTTTCTTTGTACTCCTTACCTTTGCAACGCCATACAGTTTGGAAGCCATCAATTCCAAAAACATTTATCTTGGTCTCATCACTCCAGAGTACAGAGTCCCAGTAGTCGTCTTTTTCAGCATGGGCCCTGACAAATTCTAGGTGGGCTTTTTTGTGCATGGGCTTTAGGAGAGGCTTCCTTCGTGGACAAAGCCCATGCATGCCATTCCTCAGCAGAGTACGCTGTATATTTTCATGGGAAACAATTACCCCAGTTTGGCGTTCTACTTATTTAGCCAACTGCAGTGAACTTGCATGACGATTTTCCTCAACCCTTCTCATCAGAAGACACTCCTGTCAAGGTGTTAACTTCTGTGGACGGCCCGGACATCTGTGAGACGCTTGTAGTTCTCGCTGCACCATGTATTTATGTTTAGTGTGCGATATATGTTTTTAACTCTCTACTTTTTTTGCTGTTTGCATAATGAATTATCAATAAAATATATTTTTTTTATCTATTATTGTCCAATGTGCCTCTAAAGTCCAACCTAGGGCTGCCTTTTGCCCTTTTTCTGAGTTACGTTTGTAGTTCCATCCTTGTTAAACTTTTGTATCACTTTTGCTACAGTATTTTGTCTGGTAAGTAAAGCTTTGCTGAACTTCTTGCAGCCTTCACCTTTCTTGTGTAAAGAAATTATCTCAGGCCTTCTGACATTTCTCTTCCATGTGGTGCCATTACTGACAGCATAAAATGGGAAGGAGTTTTGTTTAAGTAACTCCCTTTTATAATCAACTGTCTGCTGGACACCTGTTTAATGAATAATTAGACTCACCCGTAGTTGAATTCTTGTTAAATTAAAGATTTTGTCTAAAATTTAGCTTTGCTCCCAAGACTTTTTTGGGGTGTGTTCATTTTTGCAACATGGTCTTTTCAATGAATTTGTTAGGAAAAATACTTGTGTGTGCAAATTAACAAATATCGGTTGCAATCAATGGGCCACGTTTGTGGGAGTATTTTGTAGAATAGGGTCTCAAAAAAAATGTTGATTCAGAAAGTAAAGGTTTTCTGACAAATCTGTTGGGGTGTAAATGTTGATTCAGAAAGTAAAGTAAAGGTTTTCTGACAAATCTGTTGGGGTGTACTTATTTATGCTGAGCACTGTAGGTGTGATATCTGTTCCAGTTCTGAAACCTACTTACGACCTGTTCCTATTTGACGATCCTTGTTATACAGCTGCTCTGACCTTTTGTCTTTTTGACCATGACCTTGCCTGCCATTTGTCACCACTTAGTGTAACTGAGGGCCAAAACCTGGAAGCCATCCTCAGCAAAGTCCATAATTTTTGTGAGGTACTCTGGCAAACACCAGGCGGCACCTTAGACCAGTCGTCTGGGTTCTTCAAGGGTGCCTTGACAAAATGTATAAAAATTGCCCTAAATTGCCCAAAAATTGTGCAAAAGCCAGCAGGTACATCAAACCTGCCTGTTTGTCACACAAAGCTACAGGCTTTCATCGTGCAACATTACAAACTTGGGCACCATGTAGGCCAGCCACCAGCGCCCTAACAACTGACGCCATAAGTTGATAAGGTGAACATTTGTCACCTGGACAGCATCCTTGTTTGACCCCTCACCCCTCTGTGTCAGCACTGGTGTCACATTAGCAGCATAGTGGAGAGAAAATGAGTGAGAACAAATGCTGGAATATTAGTCAGTACCAGAGTACAAAAGTGTCATTGCTTTGCAAGAAATAAACATCTCTAATGTTGGGTGTCGTACATGTGTGGATAAAAATATATAAAAATTGGTGCTGCGCTAACCTGATGGAGTGAGAGAATACAATACCAGGTGGCAGTAAAGGTAGATGTATTATAAAAAGTAAAAGCTATTCGCTACAGGATCATATAAGAAAAAACAATGAGGATAAATGTGTTGATAATGCAGGTCTCACGCAAAATATCTGCTGAAGCCGTGCAAAAGGAGTAAGGTGCAAGCTCATAAATATCTAATAATATGTAAACCTGAACGGGAATACAGATGTATGCAAAAAACAGCAAAAATATATATGCAGGGACCAAACAAAAAAATTAATAATCATCATACATATGTGATAATATAGCAACGTGTGCAATTCTAAGCATGAAGTGCCAATAAGTAAAGGGGCAAACCACAACGATATAAAAATCCTATATACTGTGCAAAATCACATATAAAGTGCATATAAAGTGCAAGGTGATGTGTGACATGTGTGCCTTGATACCTCAGTGACTCACGGGATTCCCTGATGAAGTCACGTGATTGGGTGACGTCACACGTAGGGACGGGATAGGCACTGACACTGACCGAGATTGAGGAGCTCGCTGCTCGTAGGAGATAGATGCGATGTCTGTTTACTCAATGTGAGTACATGCTTTTAATCTTTAATAAAAACTACTTTGCTGGAAATACTACACTATCTGGTACCCCTCTGTTCTTTTATCATCCGTTCTGCTGTCACTGAGGTATCAAGGCACAGGAAGCATCCACTCTGGTCCAGGGACCCCAAGGAGAGACAACCTCCTCCAGTATTTGCTTTTAATGCGGTTTTCCCATTACCGCAAGGTAAGGGGCCACTACCCACCTGTGTGTGTTTATGCACGAAGAGGATATATACCCTCTCTCCTTCGGCACCCCACTTTTGCTATTTTTCACATTGGACTTTTTTAAAAGGATTATTAGCACTGAATGTTTTATCATTTCTTATTTTCACTGGTACACAGGTCTGTGTTTGGACTGTTTTTTGGATTTTATTTTTTGGTGGCATCTTTTGCGATGTGACTGATAGATGTATGTCACACATCACCGTGCACTTTATATGTGATTTTGCACAGTATATAGGATTTTTATATAGTTGTGGTTTGCACATTTACTTATTGGCACTTTATGCTTAGAATTGCACACATTGCTATATTATCACATATGTATGATGATTATTATTTTTTTTTGTTTGGTCCCTGCATATATATTTTTGCTGTTTTTTGCATACATCTGTATTCACGTTCAGGTTTACATATTATTAGATATTTATGAGCTTGCACCTTACTCCTTTTGCACGGCTTCAGCAGATATTGTGCGTGAGACCTGCATTATCAACACATTTATCCTCATTGTTTTTTCTTATATGATCCTGTAGCAGATAGCTTTTACTTTTTATAATACATCTACCTTTACTGCCACCTGGTATTGTACTCTCTAACTCCATCAGGTTAGCGCAGCACCAATTTTAATTCACCCATGGGATTTGTTTGACCCCATTCGGTGCTTGCAGCTGTCCGTGTGTTTCTCTCTTTCCCACGGTAGCGCAGGAATAACCCACACTACATTCTACATGTGTAGATGCCGCTGCAATATGTAAAACTATTAGGGGGGCCACGAAAGTGTGCATCATTTTAAAGGTCATCTTGGCTGGAAAAAGATGAAAACACTGCCTTAGACCCTGCACCTGGACCCATTTTAGGGCCTACATTCGCCTGGTTATATAAAGGGTTCACTAACTCCAAGACACAGAGGTTCTAATTCTGTACAATTCGATCTACACAAATTTAAAACAAAAAATCATTTTATGGAAGCTATGACCAGATCCTGGGTACGGTTACATAATCACTGAAATATCTTTCAGCTTTAAATCTGCATGCCAGAAAATCAAATCACTGGTTTCAATCTATCACATGTAACACATAATTACATGGGTGTATAATCACTTTAAAAATTCCTCAATTTCAGACTGACTATACTACATTTCCCAAACACATCTCCCTGTACCAAAACAGGTTCTATGTACAATTTATTACTGTAATTCTTCAACTGTGAAAGTAAACCTCTTAACAAACCCATAACAAAACGTAACAGTCTAGATGTAAAAAGAAAGATTGTTCACGGTCCAAAGTGTTAAGAAAACCAAGAGTGCCACGTAGTAAAGTAATTTTATAATAAAACAGACATTTCACTGCACTTCATTCTACTGGCATAAGCTGACCATACAGTATGTGAATTTTATCCAGTTCTAAATGAAATGTCCAAAACTTGTTCTGTGCATGGCCCTGTCATCACCTTCTCATTCAACAACATTCCATTGAAAAAAGTCAAAGAAGCTGATGGAAAACTGTTGGCTAAACATCGGTCGCATCCAATCAGCAGCTGTCAGAAGATTATAGCCACAGAGGGAGACTTGCCCACCCTTGCTGTACAGCCTGGCTGGAGAAATGCATTAAGATTATTTTTTGGTCAGCCTGCAGGCTAAAGGTAAAAATGTGTAAGGTTAACCTAAAAGAAGCCGATGGATTCGTTGTTGTACTGCTAATTTATTTGGCTGGACTGTTGAAGTACATATATTTTCTATTGTGTTAATTTAGTGACTGGCCCAACAAATTTAAAGCACAACTCTATTATTTAATCTAGTTACACAATGTACTACGTTGTTAAATCCATTACATTCTCATTAAATCCATCTCCTGAAGGATTTCATATTCAGAATAGGTCTTCCACAAGTTTCTGTATGAAGCACCTAAAATGAAAGCTTCACGTTACCTGGAAAGTGTCCAGATCAGTTACGGGATGATCATGATTAGTCACTTGCGTATGGATCAGATTTCCTAAGAACTCTGAACCTCTAGAAGGATCCAGCTTAAAACAATCATTCTTAAATGCAAGAAACCATTTTTTAGTTCATATATTTTTAGTATATATACAAAAAAGGTTAAAGAAAGTAATTAGCCTATCACAAATCTTTACATAAAGTTTCTTGTTTTTCTCCCTCGCTTAACTAGTTATCATTTAAAGTATTTTTTTTTTTTTTTTACTTTTTTTGCACACATTTAGGGCATATACAAGATAAGTCGAGCTGAAAACTGAGTGTGCCCCACAAAAAGGCAAAAAATTATGCTACCAAAAAACTATCCATACCTGGAGTGTCACATGCTCACAGCTCATCAGTTTAAAGTAAAATGATGGCCCTAGAATTATTGTTTCCACTCTGACATTTGCAGGTGTGCAGAGCATCATGGGGTTACTTTTAATTTTTTAAAATTAAATTTTAATACCATTTTTAAAAAAAAATTTTTACCATTCAAACTTTATTGCTATTAAAAAGGGGGCTAACAGGCCACATATGTGATAGCACTGCAAGAAGTGCTAAATTTTGCCTGGGATGCTCGCCTTTGTGCTTTCATGATTGTATTGAACCTGGGACATTTATGCACATTTGACAGCACTGCTCGAAGAAGCATGAGCTTTGGTACAAAGTATATAGAACACATTGCCATAACTCTGGGCTGTATGTTACCTCCAAACTCTTGCAAGGCACTACTTATGACAGATGTTATGACCATGAACCATTTCAAACTCTTAGTTTTCACTGTTTAAGGGCCTGTACACATGAGCGCTATGGATCAAAATAAAAAAAAAAAAAATATATATATATTGTACATTCACATATGACACAACCCAAGAAAAGCTAGAAGAATTTTTAGGGGCACGTATATAGACATGCGAATATGCACATTCTCCACTTGCGGACCACCTGCCTGCATTGGATATCACTGTATATTAGTGTCACTGGTAACGTCAGTGGCAGTTAGATCCTTCCCAGCATTAGTGTCAAGTTGCCCGCAACATTATCACAGTCCCATTGTAAGTCGCTGAACACCGCCATTAGTAGTATAAAAAAAATTCCAGTGTATATACATATACCATAGTTTTAGACGCTATAACTTTCACGCAAATCAATCCAATATACACTTTTTGGGATATTGTTTTACCAAAGACATATAGCAGAATACATTTTGTCCAAAACTTTTAAAGAAATTAGATTTTTTTTTACTTTTCAATCTTCTTTCGTTTATGTAATTTAAAAAAACCCAGTGGTGATCAAATAACAAAAGCTCTATTTGTGTGGAAAAAAAAAAAAGGTTTACATTTCATTTGCATGACCGTGCAAATACCAGTTAAATTAATGCAGCACTGAATAGCAAAAAATTGCCTTATGAAGGGGTAAAACCGTCTGGAGTGGAGCCGGTTATACAGTAAATCCTGTGCTTTTTATGCAGGAATTTTTCTACCAAAAATCTGATGTTCATACATGAGTACAATGTGCAAGTACCCTTATTATCAAGCAGGTTAGCTTGAGGATAAGGCCTCATGCGTTTTTACAGCTGCTTTTAGCAGCGTCAGACGTTTTGTTTTTTTTGCAGCTTAAAAACGCCTCTCCATGTTATTCTATGTGTCCATGCACACACAGGCTTTTAGGAGCTGTAAGTGGCATAGGCGTTTTCAAGCTGTAAAAAAAACAAAACAAAAAAAAAAACCCAGGGCCAGCGCGTTCTGAGGGCCAGCGTTACAGCTGTAAAAACGTCTGACGCTGGTAAAATCTGCAAAACGTGTCTTAACGCTGGATACAGCTGCGTTAAGCCTTGTCAAACTTTTTTTTTTTTGACATGTCAAAATCAATGGTTTCCTATTAGAGCCCATTGATTTGAATAAAAGTCACACCAGAAGTCTGATAATGATGATCCGACTTGCGGTGCGGCTTGTGCGCTGAGGATCTTGAAGGGTAACCCTCACCAAAATTAAGAAAAAAAAAAAAAAAAAAAACCGGAGCATGGTCTGGTATGGATTTTAAGGGAAAACCCCACAATCAAAACAATTGGAGTGGGGCTGCCCCCAAAATTCATTCCAGACCTTTATCCGAGCACGCAGCCCAGGTGGTCAGGAAAGGGGGGGGGGGTAAGCGTGCGCCCCCCACTCCTGGATTATAGCAGGCCACATGCCCTCAACATGGGGTGGGTGCTTTGGGGCAGGGGGGGGTGCGCCCCCAACCCCAAAGCACTTCGACTCCATGTTGATGAGGACAAGGGCCTCTTCCCAACAACCCTGGCTGGTGGTTGTTGGGGTCTGCAGGCTTTAACAAGAGGGCCCCCAGATCCTGGCCTTCCACTGTATGTGAATGAGTATGGGGTAACATTGTACACCTACACATTCACCTAAATAAAAAAAAAAAAATAAAAACAGCACACAGGTTTTTTGATAAATTTATTAAAGCAACTCCGATGTCTCGTCTCTTCTTCCAATTTCTTCACCCTCTGCAGTCTTCTCCCTCTGCCGGTTCTCCTCTCTCTGCAGTCTTCTCCCTCTGCCGGTTCTCCTCTCTCTGCAGTCTTCTCCCTCTGCCGGTTCTCCTCTCTCTGCAGTCTTCTCCCTCTGCCGGTTCTCCTCTCTCTGCAGTCTTCTCCCTCTGCCGGTTCTCCTCTCTCTGCAGTCTTCTCCCTCTGCCGGTTCTCCTCTCTCTGCAGTCTTCTCCCTCTGCCGGTT
The DNA here is from genome assembly GCF_042186555.1 of Aquarana catesbeiana. Classification (NCBI taxonomy): domain Eukaryota; kingdom Metazoa; phylum Chordata; class Amphibia; order Anura; family Ranidae; genus Aquarana; species Aquarana catesbeiana. Next base: position 378,692,515 of record NC_133326.1, on the reverse strand, counting down.
CTCCTCTCTCTGCAGTCTTCTCCCTCTGCCGGTTCTCCTCTCTCTGCAGTCTTCTCCCTCTGCCGGTTCTCCTCTCTCTGCAGTCTTCTCCCTCTGCCGGTTCTCCTCTCTCTGCAGTCTTCTCCCTCTGCCGGTTCTCCTCTCTCTGCAGTCTTCTCCCTCTGCCGGTTCTCCTCTCTCTGCAGTCTTCTCCCTCTGCCGGTTCTCCTCTCTCTGCAGTCTTCTCCCTCTGCCGGTTCTGCTCTCTCTGCAGTCTTCTCCCTCTGCCGGTTCTGCTCTCTCTGCAGTCTTCTCCCTCTGCCGGTTCTACTCTCTCTGCAGTCTTCTCCCTCTGCTGGTTCTCCTCTATATGTTCTTCCTCCGATGTTCTCCTGGCATTCTCCCCCCGCCGTAATGCTTGGTTCGTTGTGTACCATTACTTATATAGCCATGGGACGGGGCCACCTGGTGACATAATACGGAGGCCCCGCCCACTTGTGACATCACAAGGGACAGGGCCTACGGATGACGTTACTGGGTGGACCCGCCCCATGGCTATATAATTAATGGCACACGGAAGACCCAGCATTACAGCGGGGGAGAGCGTCGGGAGAACATTGAAGGAGAGAGAGGACGGAGCGGATTTTACTTTATCAAAAACCTGTGTACTGTTTTTATTTGACACTTTGTTTTTTTTTTAGGTGAATGGGTAGGGGTACAATGTACCCCATACGCATAAACATAGGGTGGATTCCGATAAGCCCCCGCCTGCAGACCACGACAATCGGCCAGGGTTGTCGGGAAGAGGCCCTCGTCCTCATCAACAGTGCCCCCCCATCCCCAAAGCACCAAGCCCCCTTTCCTGACCTTCCGGGCTGCGTGCTCGGATAAGGGTCTGGTATGGATTGTGGGGGGAACCCCACACCCATTTTTTGGTATGGGGGTTCCCTTTAAAACCCATACCAGACCAGGTCTGGTATGCTCTTGGGGGGAACCCAACGCCATTTTTTTTTTCATTTTGGCGAGAGTTCCCCTTCAAGATCCTCAGCGCACAAGCCGCACCATGCAACTTCTATTTAAATCAATGGGCTCTCAAAAGGAACCATTGATTTTGATAAGAGGCAAAGAAACGCTGTTAAAAGCTAGTGTGGCTAAACATACATTAACACCAATGCAAAAAGCATGTTTTTATAGTTGCTTTTTCCTGGCATTGGCAGTGGCTTTGCAGCTTGTCTTTTTTCTAACGCCCTGTGCGCATGAGGCCTAAGAGCGACCATTCTAATCATTTACACACTGAACAATGGGAGAATCAGATTTTCTACAAACAATGAATATATTTTTCTACCTCTTAGGAAAAAAAATGATGCAATTAATAAAAAACTTCAAAAGGGAAGGGATTCTTGTGAAAACTTGTGTACTTGGCTGATCAAGATGACAAACGCTATGATTTGCTTAAGCAGTAACCCATGATGACACTTTAAAAAGTCTGTTCCACTTGGTGACGTGCTACTTTGTGCAAACTGGCTTGTATACTGGGAAGAAGTCCAACTGGCCTTAAAATACTGCAACAGGGGTAATAGTTATAAACCACACTTTGCTCACCACAGCTAAGTAGCTTCCTGCTTTCATGGAAACAGGATGTTAATCAAATAGTACTATCAATTTACTTGCTTAACAGCTTTATCTTTACTAAACTGAAACACACAGACTCAAGGGTATGTTCTTTTTTTCGCTAGAAAAACCAACCAGATTATTTTCTATGGGAAAGGTCAATTACATCTAAACCATATAGACCATCGTAAAGAAGTTTTTAAAATATACATGCAAAATCACCAAATTAGGTCTTTAAGTGGTTAGCAACTCCTCCATACAAGTTTGGCATTTAGGCCTCATGCACACTGGACGTTATAAAAAAAGCCAGTTATGTTGGTTGTATAGCTGTAAAGTGAGTTTTTCAGCTTTTTTAGCAAAAATATACTCCCATAAGACCCCTTTCACACTGAAGGCATTTTTCAGTTTTTCATGCGCTAAAGGGCTAAAAATAGCACCTATAAAAACGCCTCCCCTCCAGCCCCAGTGTGAAAGCCTTAGTGCTTTCACACTGGAGGTGAAAAACGCCGCTAAAACTAGCGGCACTTTACTGCCAACGCGGCAGTGTGAAAGGGCTCTAACATCTTATGACTTAAAAACGCTGATAAATGCCAAATTGTTGCGTTTTCAGTGTCTTTTGCCGTTTTTAAGCTGTTTTCAGCTTTTTTCAGAGTTAGAGCGTACACTCTTCTCAAAACCCACTAGTTCTGGGGTTTTTTTTCCAGCTAGCAAAATGTCCCTGCCAAAAACTATTGATAACAGCCTATGTGTGCATGGATACATAGGATAAGATGCCAGGGAGTTTACTGGCTGCACAAAAAAACATCTGAAGCCAAAAACAGCAGCTGTAAATACATCCAGTGTGCATGAGAAACCTTACAACTTTCAAATGGTGGGTACAAGATGGGAAGGTCATCCATGAACACAAAACAGTACAGACGCTGTACAGAATGGGAAAACAATGGGGTTGGGGGTGTTTTTGCTGCACCAAGGGGGAGTTTTTTTGTTAGTTTTTTTAAAATAAAAATAGGATTTTTTTATAACAGCTTACCTGTAAAATCCTTTTCTTGGAGTACATCATGGGACACAGAGCAACTTAATGGGTATATAGGCACCTTCAGGTGATGGACACTGGTATACCCAAGCCAGGAAGTTCACTCCCTATATAACCCCTCCTCCTTCCAGGAGCACATCAGTTTTTGTAGCAAAGCAATATACCCCCAAAAAGAGGGGAGGGACCTCTGTGTCCCATGATGTACTCTAAGAAAAGGATTTTACAGGTAATCTGTTATAAAAATCCTATTTTCTTTATCATACATCATGGGACACAGAGCCTAAGTTAAGAACTTAATTGGATGTCCCATAGCAATGTTACTTGAGGGGAGGGAGACACAACCCGCAGGGTACCCCCAGACTTGGGGACCTATACTGCTGCCTGCAGCACACTGCGCCCAAAGGCGGTATCCTCATACCTCCTTACATCTACTTGATTAAATTTGGTGAACGTACTGAAGACCAAGTTGCGGCCTTACCGATCTGAGCCATGGAGGCCTGGTGACGCACTGCCCAAGAAGCACTAACCGCCCTGGTAGAGTGCGCTTTGACTTGAAAAGGGGGAATCTTACCCCTTAAATTATAAAAGTCTAAATTATAACCTGCTGAATCCAATTAGCGACAGTTGATTTCAACGCTGCCTGTCTTTTCTTAGGATCCTCTGGCAGAATAAATAAGACATCAGTCTTTCTAATCTGAGCAGTTGTCTTTAAATAGATTTTCACTGCTCTCACCACAGCAAGACAATGTAGTGACTTCTCTTCCCTGGAATATGGTTTTGGAAAAAACGATGGCAGGACAATATCTTGGTTCAGGTGGAAACCTGAGACCACTTTTAGCAAAAAGTCTGGACGAGGGCGTAGCACCACTCTGTCCTCATGAATAATCAAGTATGGCTCTTTACAAGAAAGAGCAGCCAATTCCAAAACCCTCATTGCTGAGGATATAGCAACCAAGAACACAAGCTTCCTTGTCAGAAGGACTAAGGGAATATGGCGTATCGGTTCAAATGGCTGTTTTTGTCACACTGACAAAACTAAGTTCAAGTCCCAAGGGTTCAAAGGAGGTTTGACTGGCGGATTAAGCCGCATCACTCCTTGCATAGAACCCCGGACTAAAGAATGTGTAGCAGTCTTTGAAATAAGAACGATAAAGTCTGAGACTTGGCCTTTAATAGTACTCAAGGCCAATTTCATCTCTACCCCTAATTGTAGAAAGGCAAGAATTCTGCCTATGATACATCTCCGAGGGTGCCAACCCTTGGATTCACACCAAGAAACATAAGCCCTCTAGACCCTATAATATATAGTTCTGGAAGCTGGCTTCCTTGCATTTATCAGGGTAGAGATAACTGACCCGGAAATCCCACGTTTCTTCAGAATGTAGGTTTTAATAGCCAAGCCGTTAAATTTAGAGACCATAAGGTAGGATGGAATATCGGCCCCTGTGAGAATAGGTCTGGCCGTAGTGGGAGAGACCATGGACCCTCCACTGCCATCTTTACGATTTCTGCATATCATAACCTTCTGGGCCATGCTGGTGCTACCACAATTACCGGCTTTCTTTCCAGCTTGATCCTGCAAAGAAGTCGTGGCAGCAACTGAATAAGGGGGAAATGCATAGATCAGTGAGAACCGATCCCACAGGGTCACCAACGCATCTGTTCCGCATGCGAGTGGATCCCTTGTCCTGGACACAAAGTTGACCAACTTCATGTTGAATCTGGACGCTAGAAGATCTACGTGCGGAGTCCCCCATCTTTGGCAAACAGCCTGAAAAATTTGATAGAATACGGTTCACCTCTTTCTGCGCTGAGAGACTCTTGGTGCCCCCTTGGTGATTGATATAGGCCACAGCTGTGGCATAGTCGGATTGGATCCTGACAGCACAATCCCATAACCTGGAAGTCCAAGCCTTTAGAGCCAGACGCACTGCCCGAATCTCTAGGATATTGATGGGCAAGGTTCTTTCGGCTCTTCACCACTGTCTCTGGAAAGTTGTCTTTTCTAGTACTGCTCCCCAGCCTTTAAGGCTGGCATCTGTCGTTACCACTTTCCAGATAACTGGTCTGAAGGATTTTCCTTTCAGCAAATTCTGGGTTAGTAACCACCAACTGAGGCTTTGGAACACCCTTGGGGACAGCCGCATTGGCAAGTCTAAAGCTTGAATTGTTTTGTTCCAAGTAGCAAGGATACTGTTTTGCAGCAGCCTTGAATGGAACTGGGCATAGGGAACTGCTTTGAATGAAGCCACCATGTTTCTTAGCAACCTCATGCAAAGGCGAATGGAGGGATCGCCTTTTGACCTGACCATCCGCACCAGCTCTCTTGCCTGAGGCAAGAACACTTTTTTCTGGGCTGTGCCTATGATCAGACCCAGGTACTCCAGCCTTATTGGTTTTAAGTAAGATTTCTCTAGGTTGAGACGCTAGAAATTGTTTGAATGTATTTGTCCAAATCATCCCCGAATAGCCGATCCCCATGAAAAGGGAATCCAGTCAGGAGCTTTTTACATGGTGCTTCGGCTAACCAATTGTTTAACCACAGGATTCTACGCATATGTACTAGCATAAGCGTAAGGCGGGACGCCTGGTTAATAGAATCTTTAATGGCATCTATGGCAAAGCATAATGCTTTTGGTAGTTCGGCCAATTCCCAGGCTTGTTGTGCAGGAACCTCTTTAATGGCCTGTCTAAATTGGTCCTTTAGGGATTGACAGACGCCTATTGTAGCGACTGCAGGCTGAGTAACGGCACCTGCCAAGGAAAAAGAGGATTTTAACAGGAATTTCAACCTTTTATCTGTTGGATCCTTAAGCATTTGTGCATTGTCTACTGGACAAGTTAGACTTTAATTCACACTGGAAATCGCAGCGTCAACTGCTGGTACCTTCCATTTTTTGGTGAATTTCTCCTCCATGGGATAGAGAATTGAAATGGAGGGAGAAAATGCTTACCCAGGTGATCCCATTCAGCATAAATAAGCTGTTCTAGTAATGCATGAACAGGAAATGCATGCAAAGGCTGTGAAGGTTTTAAGGAACCCAAGGAAGAAACCAAGCTTTCAGCAGACTCCGTTAGGGGTAGCATGAAAGTAGACCGAACCATCTCCGTAAGAGATTGTATCAGCAATTTCTCAGATTATGAAGCTGACAAAGGTTCATCTACCGTTGTTTCCTCTACAGAGGAATCATCAGTTTGTCTTTCCTCCTGATCGCCTGAGGGTAACACCTCATCCTGTGCCCACTGTTTCCCTTGCAAAGGGTCTAAAGTGGGGGAGGGGGATCTAGCACACTTCCTATCCATTTGAATGGAGGATGCGATTAAAGTTGCTAATTTTCCTTCCAGACCCTGCAGGGTGGAGGAAAAGACATCTTCAGTCATGTATACAGGGGCTGAGATGAGAAGCAGTTGCACCATCAATTTGTTCCAATGGCTTGCTCATCACCCTGGCTTGCCATAATTGGCATTTTAGGCGAGGATGACAGTGTGGAGATGCAACTGGAGATCCTAGCACCTGGGGGGAAACCTTTGGTACATTTTTGGTTTTTGTGGTGTCTTTTTGGTATGCATAGTCCTAAGCACAAAAGCAGAGGCACTATTGAACTGCACTTAATCGCTGAACATAGTCATGACAGTAAAGCCGCTATTATGTTCAGCCTAGTGCTGGGGAAAAAAAGTCCTTCCTGTATCAGGAATGTCACTTGCCACCTTCCGTGTCCCACCGCTACTGCGTCCCAGTGTAGGCTGCTTGCTTCCTCCTCGCTGCCGAGGAGAGACTGCACCAGCTGATCCATTAAGCCCCCGTGTGTCCTCGTGGGCGTTGCACGGCGCCGTGCCTAAGCCCCACCCCCATCATAAACCCACCACCTCCTTTTCATTTGAAAAAATATTCCCGCACTGAAGCGCAGGTGGCTTTTGGGTCCGCAGACCCACCACAGGGGGGGGGGGGCGCAGAGCCCATTACACAGCAGGCAGAGGAAACAACTTTTTGATGCAGAAAAAAACGGGACCTCAGCAGATCTCTTAAGAGGAATCCCCCTGCACAAGCTGCTGTGGCCACACACACAGACTGGCACTGAGCTGAAGTGAAGACAACAGATTAAGATATGTGCATACACTCCCTCTAGTGGAGATTTAAAGGCATAACAACATTTTTTCCCTTAAAGAAGAAAGCATAGGTGGACTTTTTAGTTTCTAAGTTTCTTCCCTTACCTTATCCCCGCCGCAGGATTTGCTGAATTAACAGACAATCCAACCTTCACCCACCACGGCGGGCTGCGTTTAGCAAACCTTCAAGGACTGGGTCCCTTTTTAATCGGGTTCCACTCCCTTGGACCTGTAAAAAGCACCCCACCATCAAAGCTTTGAGGTAATGTAGCATGACCAAAGGCCTGGGTCCCGGGGTCCAGCACTACAAAGAGGCATTACAGGGAAAACCTTGTGCTTCGTATACAAGGCCCAGGTACCATCCACTTTGGCCTCAGTGGCACTTTGGGTGGATCTGGTCTATGGAGGCTATTTAAATCAAGTATGGGTCCCTCCTGGAGTGCCTCAGAGCACATCTTCACTCGTGACCAACACCTTAGACGCTGGCAAAAAAACTGATATGCTCCTGGAAGGAGGAGGGGTTATATAGGGAGTGAACTTCCTGGATTGGGTATACCAGTGTCCATCACCTGAAGGTGCCTATATACCCATTAAGTTATTAACTTAAACTCTGTGTCCCATTATGTACGATAAAGAAAAGGGCTTTGACATACAAAGAACAACCAAAAGGGAAAAAGATGCACTCCCAGCATTAAACTTGCTATAAGACAATAGGCAAATCCCCTATGTACTGGTGAAACTCACATCCTAAAGATTGTAGATAAACCAAAAAGTGATCAGCACTTTTTGGTTTACATTTTCACCTGCTCATCTGGCCTGTAACATATAGCGAGGGGAAAAAAAAAAAAAAAAAAAAAAAAAGTATTTGATCCCCTGCTGATTTTGTACGTTTGCCTACTGACAAAGAAATGATCAGTCTAATTTTAAACAGCAGGTTTATTTTAACAGTTAGACACAGAACAAAAATAAGAAAAAACGCTTTTCAAAAAAGTTAAATTTAGGCTTCATGTACACGGGACGTTTTTACAACCTCTCCTGAACAATTTAACTTGACAAATAGTAACCGACATTTAAAATGTCCCTTTGCCGCATTTTCATGCTTTAGCATTTTAAAAAAAATTCTTCAAATAGCCAAAAATGAAAAACGCCAGTAAACAAAACACAGCTAAACGCGAGTTACTATGTTTTGCTGCGTTTGGCGCTTGAAATGCCTGTAAACTCAGCTTCTGAATGCTTTTTTTGCGTTCCAAAAAATGCCTCTAAACTCAACTGCCTAGAAACTGTAAATGACCCTGTGTACATGTACTGATAAAATAACAGAGGAGAGTTCAGGGGCAGCTGAAAAAAACACCCAACTGCTCCTAAACACCTGTTTACCAGCAGCAGTGTACGTGAGGCCTAATTTGCATTTTAATGAGTGAAATAAGTATTTGATCCCCTATTAATCAGCAAGATTTCTGGCTCCCACTCCCAAGTGTCTTCTATAAAGAAGGGGGGGCGGTTTGTATAGACATCTGTGCAGGAACCTGCACAGATGTCTGTCAAATCGAAGTCGGACTGCATTGCCGGGTTGAAATCGTGCGAGTTCGGCTGAACTCAAACGATTTCTCACCCGCAGCAGTGTGAACCTGGGCTAAAACCTGAAAGCTGACTGGTTTCTATGCAGCGCTGCACCAGATTTGGCGCACTCCAATTTTAGTAAATCTCCCCCACAGTGCCAAACACGGGGTGATAAGTCAGTAATGGGGTAGGATCAGCTGTAGGGAGACCACAGGCAATAGTTCTTTGTTCTCTGCTTCTCTTTGTTTGCAAACAGATTCCAGAGTTTAGTCCTCTCTATTTCTTCTTTAACCACCTCAATACAGGGCACGTACACCCCCTTCCTGCCCAAGCCATTTTTCAGTTTTCAGCGCTGTCGCACTTTGAATGACAATTGCGCGGTCGTGTTACACTGCACCTTAATTAAATTTTTATCATTTTTTTCCCACAAATAGAGCTTTCTTTTGGTGGTATTTGATCACCTCTGCGGTTTTTATTTCTTGCGCTATAAACAAAAGAAGAGGGACAATTTTGAAAAAACACAATATTTTTTACTTTTTGCTATAATAAATATCCAATTTTTTTTTTTTTTTTAACAAATTTTTTCCTCAGTTTAGGCCGATACGTATTCTTCTACATATTTTTGGTAAAAAAAAATTGCGATAAGCGTATATTGATTGGTTTGCGCAAAAGTTATAGCATCTACAAAATACGGGATAGATTTATAGCATTTTTATTATTTATTTATTTTTTACTAGTAATGGCGGCGATCTGCAATTTTTATTGTGACTGCGATATTGCGGCGGACACATCGGACACTTTTGACACATTTTTGGGACCATTCACATTTATACAGCGATCAATGCTATAAAATTGCATTGATTATTGTGTAAATGTGACTGGCAGGGAAGGGGTTAACACTAGGGGGCGCTCGAGGGGTTAATGTATGACCTAAGGAGGTGATTCTAACTGTGGGGGGAGGGGACTGACTGGGGGAGGTGACCGATCGCTGTCCCTATGTACAAGGGACACGCCATCGGTCTCCTCTCCTCTCTGACAGGACGTGGATCTGTGTTTACATGCACAGATCCACGCTCCTGCTGTGTTACCCGGCAATCGCGGGTGCCCGGCGGACATCGCGGCCGCCGGGCACGCGCACCGGGTCCCGAGTGACAAGGCGGGCGCGCCCCCTAGTGGCTCGGGAAGGCGAGGACGTCATATGACGTCCTCCCAGAACAACAGAAGCCTCGTCCAGCCGTCATATGACGGTGGGCGGTGGCTTAGTGGTTAAAGCCCAACTCAAGCAAACCTAAAAACCCTCCCTGGGTGGCTGGCTGACAGGTAGTTGTAAATAGATTTGTGAGAACATTACAGCACCGTGCCTCAGTACTCCTCTCAAGAGCCCTCAGCCCTGATGCAAGCAGGTGGCTGGCCACTAAGGAAAAAAAACACAAATGTGAAAATGCCTTTATGGGTGGATGTCAAGCTAGAGGGGTGAGCGTTCCAAATTCAGTGGGAAGGCCCAGCACAGCCAGACTGGGTAGAAAAGCTCAAGATGATGCTGGATGTCCTCCAGACAAGAAATAAGCCTGGATCTATCCAATTTGCTAATGCACATTTTGAGAAGATCGGAGCATGCAATGAATACAGAATACTTTATTAATCCCAAAGGGGAGATCTGAGTAAGCAATACTAGTACAGAAGAGACTGTATATAACTGTGCAAAACTGAAGGCAAGTTCAGCGTTAAAAATGATGAGAGGGTAGAACTACCTCTTTAAACCATAAGCTTGAACGATTACTTGTCAAATCTATTTAGAAATAGTAGATTTCTAGATACTGCCTGTCCTCTTTTAGGACCTTCAGGCAATATGAACAAAACATCCGTTTTCCGAATGTGATCAGTCGCCATTAAGTAGACTTTGCTCTCACCACATCAAGAGAACGTGGCGATATTTCTTCCATAGAACAGGGTTCTGGAAAAAATGAAGGTAAAAAGTTAGGATAAGGACGCAATACTACCTTATCCTTGTCAACAATAATATAGCTCTTTACAAAAAACAGCAGCCAATTCTGATACGCTTCATGCAGCAGATATGGTTACCAGAAAAAATTGTTTCCTTGTCAAAGAAGAACCAAGGGAATATGTCGTATCGGCTCAAAAAAAGGCTCTTTTTGTAATGCCGACAAAACTAAATTCAAGTCCCAAGGGTTCAGGGGTGACCTAACTGGAGATTAAGCCATTCTACCCCCTAAATAAAGTTACGAACCAAAGAATGCAACGCAAGTGGTCGTTAAAATAATACCGATAAGGCAGAGACCTGTCCTTAGAAAGTACTCAAGGCCACCTTTATATCTTACCCCATCTGCAGAAAGTCAAGGATTCTATCTATGACCTATTTCCTGGGGTGCCAACCCCTGGTTCCACACCAGGAGATATACGCTTCCCAGACTCCATAACAAATATATATATATATATATATATATATATATATATATATATATATATATATATATATATATATAGGCCGGCTTCCTTGCATTTAACCAAGGTAGATACCACTGAACCCGACAGCCCACGCTTCTTCAGAGATGGACATCAACAGCCAAACCATTAAATTCAGCGTTTGTAGGGCAAGATGGAATACCTGACCTTTGCAAGAGAAGGTCTGGACGTGGTGGTAGGGTCCATGGGAGCCCTACCGCCATCCTTATGATCTCTGGATACCAAGATCTTCTGGACCACAAGAATCGCCAACTTCCCTTCCTGCTTTATCCTGCAAAGAAGTCGTGGACGCACGCAGAAAAGGAGGGAATGCATAAATCAGTCAAACTGATTCCATGGGAACATGAAGGCACCTGTTCCGCATTCTAGCGGATCCTTTTTTCTTAACATAAAGATGTCGAACTCTCTGATGAACATGGGTGCAAACAGATCTACATCTGGGATCCCCCATCTTTGACCTATTGTCAGAAAGATATCGGGGTGAAGGAACCATTCTCCCAGGAACAACTGCTGGTGACTCAAAATAGACCGCCAGCCAAATTTATATCCCTAAAATGAAAAACTGCCGATAGACAAGGTACATTGTTTTTTGCCCAAGATAGGATATGATTCACCTTTCTCTGGACCGCACAACTTCTTGTGCCCCCTTGGTGATTGCTATAGGCCACTGCTGTGGCATTGTCGGATTGGATCCTGACAGGATAGCCCTGTAAATTAAATGTCCAAGCCCACAGGACCAAGCGCTCTGCCCGAATCTGTAGAATGTTAATGGGCTAGGTCGTTTCTGATCTGCACTTCTCTTGGACAGTTACCTCTTCCAAGACTGCTCCCCAACCTAAAAAGTGTTGGCGTATGTTGTTACCACTTCCCAGGGAACTGTAGGAAGGATTTTCCCCTTTGCAGATTTTTGGTTATTAACCATCAAGGCTCTGACGCACCTTTGGGGTCAGACCCTCTTGTTCCAAGCCGATAAGATACTGTTTTGCAGCAGTCTCGAATGAAACTGAGCATAAGGAACAGCCTTGAATGAAGCCACCATCTTTTCCTTATGCAAGCTGAATAGAAGGATTCATCTTACTTCGACCACCTTAATCAGTTCCTTTATGGCGCCTGGGGCAAGAATATCCTTTTCTGGGTGTATCTATGAACAGACCCATAACCTCCTTATTGGTTTTAAGGAAGTTTTCACTAGGTTGAGAATCCAACCTAGGTATCCCAGGTAGTTGAATGTGGTGACCACACTTTGGTCTAAGTGGGCTACCGACTGGTTTATCAAGAGACGATTGTCTAGGCAAACTACAATCGTTATACCTTGGGCCCTTAATCTGGCTAGAGGAGGGGCCAGAATCTCTAAACATTCAAGGTGCAGTAGCGAGACCGAAAAACAGGGCTACAAACTGAAAATTAAGATTTTCTACCTTGAAGTAGATAATACTGGTGAGCTGGGAAATATGCCCACAGAGGTATGCACCCTTGACGTTGATTGACGTCAAAAGTTGATTGGATTGACTCCATGCGAAAAAGAGCGGATATCCAGAAACCGGTTTAGATTCTTGAGATCCAGAATGGGTTTGACATCTCCATTCGATTTTGCCGTGAAAAAAGGTTTGACTAAAACCTCAACCCCAGATCTTTCATGGGGACCAGCATGACCACTCTTTGCCAAAGGATGGTCCAATGCTAGAAAGAGAGACTTCTTTTTCCAATTTTTCAACCAAAGTATTCTATACATATGTACCAGCCCAGCGAAAGGCGTGAGGCCTAAAGACAGAATCTCTCGAAGCGTCTATTGCCAACATAAAGCTACTAGGAGCTTGCCAGATCCTGGGCCTGCTGAACAGGGATAACCTTGACCACCTGTTTAAACTGGTCCCTCAAGGATTTTGACATATACCAATTACTGTCAGCACAGGCCAAGACACTCAACCTGTCAGGAAAACAATGTGTTTTTTTTTTTAATAGGAATTCCAACTCTTTATCCGCTGGATCCCTAAGTATTTGAGCATTGTCTGCCAGACAAGTCAAACTTTGTAATCAGAAGATATAGCAGCGTCAATTGCTGGTATCTTCCACCTTTAATACGTTTTTTCCTCCATAGGATAAAGTGTGAAAAACTTTTTAGGAGGGAAAAAAATGCTTATCTGGGTGATCCCACTCAGAATACATAAACTTTCCCAACAATGAATGGACAGGAAAGGCATACACAGCTTTGAGAAGGCTTTAGCGAACCCAAAGCAAGAAGTGGACACTCAGTTAAGGGTAACATAAAAAGTGGAGCGGAACAATATCAATAAGGAATTGCACCCACAATGTGAAGCTGATCCTTCCACATATGACCCCTCAGAAGAGGAGTCATCAGCCTGTTCACAGTCTCCTGAGAGAAAACATCTTCTCCCGCCCCCAGATCCTCAGTTTGAGGGTCCTTGGGTAATGGAATGGACCCTGTCGCATTTTATCCCAATCTGGGATACGATTAAAAACCACTAACCTTTTTCCTATTCTATCATGGTTGAGGAAAATACCTTTTTTTTAGTAATATTAGATAGGGGCTGCAGTGTTGTAAACAGTTGCAAACTTTCAAGGGCCCCTGAAGGCCCACTCTGACCAGCCACCCCCTCTCAGCGGAGGATGCCATTGTAGAGATGAGTTTTAGGCTTTCAGAGCTTGAGGGAGATCCCTTTAGCCCTCTTTTGGGGTGTTTCTACCTTCCCTTCTGTCCATAGCCCGACGCATAAATGCAGAGGTACTACCAGAAGAATCACATCCACTGCTTTGAGCAATAGTCCAGCCACTGCCGCTGCTATTAACACTCAGCCTGATGCAAATAGTAAATGTGTCAATAGGAATGCCAAACCTTTTACATGCCCCTCTTTGCTTTTGTGTCCCTCCAACAACTTGCAGCAGCAAAAATGGAGCTTTTTAAATACACTCCGCGCCAAGCGTTGGAGGACGCCAACACCGAGCTAAGCCCCGCCCCCTCCATCGCATCACGCCACCCCCTCTCTTTCAAAAGAGAGTTTTCCCACGCAAGCGCGGGCCTTCGATCCGTCGGGATCAGCTTGTGTGTGAGGGAGGGATGACGAGGAGGAGATCTAGACAAGCCGCCGTGCAGGGGCGGGTAGGAAAAACTGAGTGGCATGCTGATTTTTTTAGCTTTCCCCTTTCCAGGCAGAGGGGGAGAGCGTTGTCCAGGTGGGGGGGTGTCTGGTGGAGGCTGGAGGAAAAAGCCTGTTGCTTCTGCTGACACAGCGTGATCTCTGAGGAAAGCATGAGAAGGTACGTGCTCTATTCAGCCCCCAATGTTGACTCTTAGGAATGACAACATTTATTTTATTATTTTTTTTGACACCCCTACCCCAGAGCACCTCCCCTCCTCCAAGTTGAGGGCACGTGGCTTGGTATGGTTCAGGAAGGGGGGGAATCCCACTGACAGCTGATGAGTCATCCACTGGTAAGGACATGGTGGCCCCGCTCCTTAACCAGCTTGGGCACAGCTGTGATTTCTTAAAATTAGTATTGTAATCACACCCAACAGAAATTGCGCTCTAAATTCACACTTAAATTGCACACAAAAACTGATGAAATTCGCACCGCAGCAGTGTGAACCGAAGCTGAAGGTATCGGTTTTAGTCAGAGCATTTGCACGACTACAATACTCGTGCAAATGCTTAGTATTGGAAAAGATTTCGATGCAACGCAACTCTTTTTGTGTACTCTTAATCATGTTACAGACCTGTTGCCAATTAACCTAATTAGTTGCAAAATGTTCTTCCAGCTCTTCCTTGTTAGTACCAGCTTTCTGTTGCACAGTCCCAGCTTTTTTGATACTGCTATCAGTTTAAAAATTACCTTATTTTTTTTCTCTCTTTTTTTCTATCGTGGTGTGCGGAATTCATACTCGCCAAGAAACTGACATCCTTAGTTTATACAGTGTAGCCCAGTTGCGTAAACTGTAAGGCCTCGTTCACACCATGGTGCAGAGACATCAGTTTTTCTACTTGCGTTCTGCAAAAGCACAAAAATACCAAATTGTTCTTGTTCTCTATGTGCCCTGTTCACACCACAACACTGATATCAAGTGCAGATTTTTTTTGCATGAGAAAAAACTGATATGACATCAACATTGGTGTGAACAGAGCACATAACTGACGTGCATCAAAACAAATGTTAGCGTACATGAAAACTGATGTCGGTTTTCCTATCAGTTTTCATGCACGTATGGTGTGAACAAGCCCTAAAGTTCCGTATTGCAGGACAAAAACAGTGAAAGGCGGACTAGTCAGGAAGAAGGTTTTTTTCATTATCTGCATTAAGGTAAAAAAACCTTGTGTGTTCAGCTCTCATCCCCCTAACCCCCTTAAATACTTGAGCCTGATCCCAATCCAGTGCTGTGCCAGAGACCAATGGCTCTCTCCTCGCTGGACCTGGAGACAGCAGCAGGAGCCATTGGTGGGGGAGTGGGGCAGAGATGTGCTGTGTTGTGTCAATGGACACACAGAGCCCAGATAAAGTATCAAGTTCGCACAAGTGCCCCCACAGCAAGCTGCTTGGGGGCACTCGGGAGGGGGGGACTAGAAGCACTTGTAGGGGACCCCAGAAGAGGAGGATTTGGGCTCCTCTGCGCAAAACCATTGCACAGAGCAGGTAAGCATGACATGTTTGTTACTTAAAAAAAGAAATTAGCTTTACAATCCTTTTAAGCCACCCTCAACTGTTTCTAAGCCCTGCCTCCAGCGATTCAACAGTCCAGTCCCTGAATTTTACTTGGCATCAGAGGCTCTGGCATTTGCTCATTAGGCGACAGTGATGGGGCTTAAAGCGGGGGTCCACCTATCTATCTTTTTTTTTTTTTTTTTAGTTCATTCACAAACTTTTCTTCTCAGCATTACATACTCACATATTGTGTGTAATATGTCCGCCTGTGTCAGATTTCGTCGGAAAGAATAACTTATATTATTCACTGCAGGCGGTTTCCATCTTCATTGTGGGCATTTGAAGCCCACAAGCATTTATTTCCTGGATGTGGTGAATGCTGTGCTCCCAGCATTCACCACTCGTTCCCACGCATGCTCAGTGGCATCCTGGGAAGCCTGAGACTAGCTCCCAGGAGTCTGGGAGAGGCTAGAAACACGCCTACTCCCACGGGAGGAGAACCAGGAAGTGCAAAGAAGAATAGAAAAATAAAAGGTAATTACAGCGATTTAAATTTTTTTAAACGGCATGTCAGCATCTAGGCAAGGAAGAGAATACATACAGATATTGTTCAAAATTTGGGTGGAACACCGCTTTAAAGCGGGGTTCCACTCAAATTTTTAACTTAATCTTACCCCCTTCAGTTAATTGCATAGATGTTCGAATGCGCAACGAAAAATTTTTTTATCGCTGTAATTACCTTTATATTGTACTTTATTGTGGCACTTCCTGTCTCTCCTCCCATGGGAGTAGGCGTGTTTATTGCCTTTCCCCGGCGCCGCACTGTCTCCTGGGAGCTTAGTGTCAGGCTTCCCAAGATTCAGTGCGGGAACAAAGATCATGCGTGTGAACAAGCTGTGAATGAACAGCATTCACCACATCCGGGAAATCAATGCTTGTGGGCTTCACATGCCCACAAGCAAGATGGAAACAGCCAGCATCACATTTTTAAAGTTATTCTTCAGTACGAAAACAGACAGAGGCGGAAATATTACACCCAAACTGTGAGTATTATTTTGGGATTAGCAAAGTGTCTCAATGACCTAAAAAAAAAAAAAATTGGTCGCCGGACTCCCACTTTAACATAATGTTGGGCAAACCAAGAAGCCCAGGCCTTGGATCCAAGTACCACCAAAGAGACTGATTTCAAAACTCTTGTAGACATCAGGAAGTGTCTCCAATTCAGCACCATTACCCTGTAAACATTTCAGCCAAGGTTGGGTACATCTTAAAGTAGATTCATGACATAATCAGGCAATTTGAATAGACAAAAAAAAAAAAAAAAGGAGGGGGCGGGGGAGTGGGGGTTGGGAGGGACACAAAGGTTAATGACTGCATTTGAAACGCAAATCTGTTCTATGCAAAACCGCACTATTCCTGAAAAAGTCAAGCTTGGCCCAGCCACCTCATGTTACCTTTTGGTGAGCCACTGACCAAAAGAGGCCCAAAAAGTTGAAGCAAACAGGGCAAATTTCATTTTCTAATAAGAAAAAGCAGAAAAGCCCAGATTTTTATATGATTTTACATAAACCTATGATAAAAGAAATATGTAGGCTGCTATGGCTGACCAGCTTTTTAAAATGGGGCTCAGTTGTGCTAAGACACTTGTTGAAGAGCATTTACCGTATTTTTCGCACCATAAGACAAACTTTCTCCCACCCCCCCCAAAAAATGGGGGGGGGGGGGGTGCCTGTGCATCTTATGGAGCGAATATAGACCAACCCCCCCCCCCCGCTGAATACCAGGCTGGCCGCTCGGCTCCTCAGCTGTGGTTTGCTTGTTCCAGAGAGCCTGCTTCTCTCTCTGTGTCAGGCATCGGCGTCTATCCCTCCTCCCCTTTCTCTGGGAAGAGCGGGCTCTGTGTTCCTCTCCTTCTCTGGCTAGAGCGGGCTCTCTGTGTCACCCCCCCCTTCTCTCGGCAGAGTGGGCTCTGTGTCCCCACCCCCCTCTCGGGGCAGAGTGGGCTCTGTGTCCCCACCCCCCCTCTCGGGACAGAGTGGGCTCTGTGCCCCCCCCCTTCTCCGGGCAGAGTGGGCTCTGTGTTCCTCCCCCCCTCCTTTTACGGCCAGTGCAGGCTCTGTGTGTCTCCCCCCCACCCCCCCCCAGGCAGCAGCACGAGCCGAGGACGGTGATCAAAGACACACAGAGTGGGCTGTGTGTGCATTCTATTTCCTCACCCTTCTTCTGTCAGCAGCAGTGGTTGGGATTAATAAAGCAGCGGCAGGGCTAAGCAGCTTGCAGAGGGGGACACTGAGTTGCAGGGAATTAGTGTGCAGTAACTTCTACTGAATGGTGAGTGGCAAATGTGTAGTAACCTCTAGCAACCAATCAGCAAGCAGTAATGTGTAGTAACCTCTAGCAACTGAATGGTGAATGGTAATGTGTAGTAACCTCATCAGAATATTTTTTTTCTTGTTTTCCTTCTCTAAAACCTAGGTGGTCAGGTGCGTCTTATGAAGTGAAAAATACGGTAACCACTAACCCTGAACAGATTCTGAGATCAGGAAAGTAGAACAAACAGCATAAGTCTTTATCTTTAACTGGATTAAGTACCACATCAAGGAGGCAAGTAACTAAATGGCAGGTAATTAGCATTTTCAGAAAGATAGGTTAGCAATGGCAGTCTCAAGGTTTTTTTCACAAGGTTACTTTCTGTTGCCTAGGTCTCTGGATCTACATATCATTTTGACATTGTGTCTTTAATATTGTTTTTAGTATGCCCATTATATATTGCCACAGCTTGCGACAGGAAACTTGCCTTTCCATGAGAGTGTATCAAAGGAGAAAAACGTCTGTCGAAATATAGCACACCAAGAAAAAAAAATGTCACTTTCAAATGCAGGTTTTTTTTTTTTTTTTTTTTTTTTTAAAGACAACCAAAACACAAGTTTTCTTACTTTGAGCCAAAATGAAAAATCTATTTTTATGTACTTCCAATGGTCAAAGTTCTTGCAGTTGGCTGGCAAATCCTAGCTTAACAGGAACTAATAATCATATGTCCATTCAGTTTAACTGTTGAGGTTTTAAAGTTCTCCATTTCACAACCTTTTTTTTTCTAGGTTAAAGCTGAAGTTTAGCTAAAAATTATTTTTAGCCTTACAACATTACTGACCGAACTTATTAGTAATAAAAAAAAAAAGGCCCTTGTGGTTGCACAGGCTGCACGATTCCATGGAAATGCTGTAGGGATACCCTGCCTCAGTTTCCGATGCACAGGGTAATAGCTTCAGCTCGGCTGAATTAGAAAATAGAAAAAGGCTCCCGACAGAGACAGGGCTACATAATTCATTGCTGGTAACTTAAAATCACTAAAGCAGACTAAAAATCTTTTTTTTTTTTTTTTCGGGCAACCCTATGGGTTGCATGAAAAAACCTGACAGCTCCGGTCGGGAGCTGCTGTACTAACCATGCAAGGTTAGTCCATCCATCTCCCTCGCTTAGCTGTTGTGTTCTGACAGGTGGGACGGATCCCCTGCCAGAACACTCCGATAAGTGCTCTCTGCCAGTGGCTGAGAGCGCTGATCGGGAGTCGATCGGCTGCTTGTTTTCCAGCATGCACGTCCGACAGAAGCTAGCTGAACAGACCGACATACACACAGGCAGAATGTCAGCCTGTATTTTTTTGTACAGGCAAATGTCTCGACATTCTGCCTGTGTGTACGGGGGTTTAACCTTTAGTTAAACTTCAGCTTTGAAGTGCAGGTAATGCCAAGCAATGGACATATTTGCTCACTTTTGTTTCCGGTAAATATACCATTGAAAGTGTTTTGCTACCTTTGTTTGATAAGTACAGTGCCTTGCAAAAGTATTCACCCCCCTTGGCATTTTTCGTGTTTTGTTTCCTCACAACCTGGAATTAATACGGATTGTTTGAGGGTTTGCATCATTTAATTTACAGAACATGCCCACAACTTTGAAGATGTTTTTTTTTTTTTATTATAAAGCAAACAAATGGGACAAAATAACAGAAAAATTTGATGTGCATAACTATTCACCCCCCCTAAAGTCAATACTTTATAGAGCTACCTTTTGCAGCTATCACAGCTCCAAGATGCTTTGGATAAGTCTCTGAGCTTGCCATATCTTACCACTGGGATTTTTGACCATTTCTCCTTGCAAAACTGCTCCAGCTCCTTCAAGTTGGATGGTTTGCGCTTATGAACATCAATCTTTAAGCCACAGATTTTCTGTTGGATTGAGGTCTGGTCTGGGCTTTGACTAGGCCATTCCAACACATTTACATGTTTCCCCTTAAACCACTCTAGTGTTGCTTTAGCAGTGTGTTTGGGGTCATTGTCTTGCTGGAAGGTGAACCTCCGTCCTAGCCTCAAATCACATACAGAGTGATACAGGTTTTGCTTAAGAATATCCCTGTATTTAGCACCATCCATCTTTCCCTCAACTTTGACCAGTTTCCCAGTCCCGACTGCTGAAAAACATCCCCACAGCATGATGCTGCCACCACCATGTTTCACTGTGAGGATGGTGTTCTTTGGCTGATGTGATATGTTGGGTTTGTGCCAGACATAGCATTTTCTTTGATGGCCAAAAAGTGACATTTTAGTCTCATCAGACCAGAGCACCTTCCTCCATACATTTTGGGAGTCTCCCACATGCCTTTGCAAGCTCAAAACGTGCCATTTTGTTTTTTGCTGAAAGTAATGGCTTTCTTATGGCCACTCTGCCATAAAGCCCAACTCCATGGCGCGTACGGCTTATTGTCATCCTATGTACAGATACTCCAGTCTCTGCTGTGGAACTCTTCAGCTCCTCCAGGGTTACCTTAGGTCTCTGTGCTGCCTCTCTGATTAATGCCCTCCTTGCCGGTCCATGAGTTTTGGGCAGGTTTGCTGTTGTGCCATGTTCTTTCCATTTGGTTATGATAGATTTGATGGTGCTCCTAGGGATCATCAAAGATTTGGATATTTTTTTTCAACAACATTGTCCCTTACCTGTTTGGCGAGTCCCGTGGTCTTCAAGGCAGTGTTTGGTTAGTGGTGCCTCTTGCTTAGGTGTTGCAGCCTCTGGGGCCTTTCAAAAAGGTGTGTATATGTAATGACAGATCATATGACACTTAGACTGCACACAGGTGGACATCATTTCACTAATTATGTGACTTCTGAAGGTAATTGTTTACACCAGAGCTTTTTATGGGCTTCATAACAAAGGGTGTGAATACATACGCACATGCCAATTATCAGTTTTTTTTATTTCTGAAAAATAGTTTTATGTATATATTTTTCTAATTTTACTTCACCAACTTAAGACTATTGTGTACTAATCCATCATAATTCAGAGTAAAAAAAACATTGAACGAAAGGCTATAATGTAACAAAATAGCCTGGGGGGGGGGGGGGGGGTGAGTACTTACGGACCGCCCGCCGCAGTTTTACGCCGGCTGTTTGAAGGAGGATATCGTGGTCATGGCAGCAGATAGCCATATCCCCAGTATTCTCTTCTTCAGCGGTCGGTCCGCTACAAGATAAAAGCGGTCTCTGCGCGAGATCACTCTTAAATCGGCAGCGGGAGAGGGCCCGCTTACCGAACCCGATCACGTCTTGTCTCCTGTTAGGTATGGAGGAAGATGGCCCCCACCAGTCTCCATACAATTGCTGGGCGGAAGCGACGTCAAAACGTTACTTCAGCCCACAGCTCTTAAAGGGCCATTTTTTTAAATGACATTTTTTTTTTTTTTATTGCATTTTAGTGTAAATATGAGATCTGAGGTCTTTTTGACCCCAGATTTCATATTTAAGAGGTCCTGTCATACTTTTTTTCTATTACAAGGGATGTTTTCATTACTTTTAATAGGAAATAAAGTGACAATTTTTTTTTTTTTTTTTAAACAGTGTAAAATGTTTTTTTAAACGCACCCCGTCCCGACGAGCTCGCGTGCAGAAGCAAACGCATACATGAGTAGCGCCCGCATATGAAAACACTGTTCAAACCACACATGTGAGGTATCGCCGCGATCGGTAGACCGAGAGCAATAATTCTAGCCCTAGTCCTCCTCTGTAACCTGTAGAATTTTTTAAACGTCGCCTATGGAGATTTTTAAGGCTAAAAGTTTGTCGCCATTCCACGAACGGGCGCAATTTTGAAGTGTGACAGGTTGGGTATCAATTTACTCGTCGTAACATTATCTTTCACAATATAAAAAAGAAATTGGGCTAACTTAACTGTTTGTTTTTTAACTCAACGAAAGTGCGCTTGTAAGACCGCTGCGCAAATACGGTGTGACAAAGTATTGCAACGACCGCCACTTTATTCTCTAGGGTGTTCGAAAAAAAATTGTATAATGTTTGGGGGTTCCAAGTAATCTTCTAGCAAAAAAAAAATGTTTTTAACTTGTAAACAACAAATCTCAGAAAGTGGCTCGGTCCTTAACCACTTCGCACCCGGCCACTGCACATATACGGCCGGGTGGGCGCTTCCTCCTTCTGAGTGGACGTTCAGGAACGTACCTCAGAAGGCGCGGGATCGCGCGTGCATGCCCTCGCAGCGGCGCGATTCTGATGCGCTCCTGACACGGCGCATCTCCGATCGGCAGGAGGGCTCTGTGATTGGCCCTCCTGATCACATGACGGCTGTGTCCAATCAGTGCCGTCATGTGATGTAAACAGAGAGCTGGTTGCTAAGCGATCAGCTCGGCTCTCCTCACATGGAAGTTGTCAGTGAGAGGAGAGCAGATCGTTGCAACCAGCCGGTGATCAGTGAGTACGAGCTGTTTTTACACACTGATCACTGGCACAGTGTCCCCACACAATGTAAACACACACAGTGTCCCCAAAACACTGTCCCCACACAGTAAAAACACCTGTCCCCACATATGTAACACTAAAATCATATGTCCCAAGGATCATCTGCACACATATGTCCCAAGGATCATCTGCACACATATGTCCCAAGGATCATCTGCACACATATGTCCCAAGGATCATCTGCACACATATGTCCCAAGGATCATCTGCACACATATGTCCCAAGGATCATCTGCACACATATGTCCCAAGGATCATCTGCACACATATGTCCCAAGGATCATCTGCACACATATGTCCCAAGGATCATCTGCACACATATGTCCCAAGGATCATCTGCACACATATGTCCCAAGGATCATCTGCACACATATGTCCCAAGGATCATCTGCACACATATGTCCCAAGGATCATCTGCACACATATGTCCCAAGGATCATCTGCACACATATGTCCCAAGGATCATCTGCACACATATGTCCCAAGGATCATCTGCACACATATGTCCCAAGGATCATCTGCACACATACAGTGGGGACGGAAAGTATTCAGACCCCTTAAAATTTTCACTATTTTCACAGTTATATTGTAGCCATCTGCTAAAATCAAGTTCATTTTTTTCCTCATTAATGTACACACAGCACCCCATATTGACAGAAAAACACAGAATTGTTGACATTTTTGCAGATTTATTAAAAAAGAAAAACTGAAATATCACATGGTCCTAAGTATTCAGACCCTTTGCTGTGACACTCATATATTTAACTCAGGTGCTGTCCATTTCTTCTGATCATCCTTGAGATGGTTCTACACCTTCATTTGAGTCCAGCTGTGTTTGATTATACTGATTGGACTTGATTAGGAAAGCCACATACCTGTCTATAATAAGACCTTACAGCTCACAGTGCATGTCAGAGCAAATGAGAATTATGAGGTCAAAGGAACTGCCTGAAGAGCTCAGAGACAGAATTGTGGCAAGGCACAGATCTGGCCAAGGTTACAAAAAAATTCTGCTGCACTTAGGGTTCCTGAAGAGCACAGTGGCCTCCATAATCCTTAAATGGAAGATGTTTGGGATGACCAGAACCCTTCCTAGAGCTAGCCGTCCGGCCAAACTGAGCTATCGGGGGAGAAGAGCCTTGGTGAGAGAGGTAAAGAAGAACCCAAAGATCACTGCGGCTGAGCTCCAGAGATGCAGTCGGGAGATGGGAGAAAGTTGTAGAAAGTCAACCATCACTGCAGCCCTCCACCAGTCGGGGCTCTATGGCAGAGTGGCCCGACGGAAGCCTCTCCTCAGTGCAAGACACATGAAAGCCTGCATGGAGTTTGCTAAAAAAAACACCTGAAGGACTCCAAGATGGTGAGAAATAAGATTCTCTGGTCTGATGAGACCAAGATAGAACTTTTTGGCCTTAATTCTAAGCGGTATGTGTGGAGAAAACCAGGCACTGCTCATCCCCTGTCCAATACAGTCCCAACAGTGAAGCATGCTGGTGGCAGCATCATGCTGTGGGGGTGTTTTTCAGCTGCAGGGACAGGACGACTGGTTGCAATTGAGGGAAAGATGAATGCGGCCAAGTACAGGGATATCCTGGACAAAAACCTTCTCCAGAGTGCTCAGGATCTCAGACTGGGCCGAAGGTTTACCTTCCAACAAGACAATGACCCTAAGCACACAGCTAAAATAACGAAGGAGTGGCTTCACAACTCCGTGACTGTTCTTGAATGGCCCAGCCAGTGCCCTGACTTAAACCCAATTGAGCATCTCTGGAGAGACCTTAAAATGCATGTTCACCAACGTTTACCATCCAACCTGACAGAACTGGAGAGGATCTGCAAGGAGGAATGGCAGAGGATCCCCAAATCCAGGTGTGAAAAACTTGTTGCATCTTTCACAAAAAGTCTCATGGCTGTATTAGATCAAAAGGGTGCTTCTACTAAATACTGAGCAAAGGGTCTGAATACTTAGGACCATGTGATATTTCAGTTTTTCTTTTTTAATAAATCTGCAAAAATGTCAACAATTCTGTGTTTTTCTGTCAATATGGGGTGCTGTGTGTACATTAATGAGGGAAAAAAATTAACTTAAATGATTTTAGCAAATGGCTGCAATATAACAGAGTGAAAAATTTAAGGGGGTCTGAATACTTTCTGTCCCCACTGTATGTCAGTGATCATCTGCACACATATGTCCGTGATCACACAATCCAATTATTATACACTTAACGTGATTTTTTTTTTTTACCAACGACATGTAGCAGAATACATTTTGGCTTAAATTTATGACAAAATTAGATTTTATTGGATTTATTTTAAAACAGAAAGTAGAAAATGTTATTTTTTTTCAAAATTTCCACTTATTTTTTTTTTTTGCTTATATCGCTAAAAAAAAAAAAAAAAAAATTAGGAGGAGGAGATTATTGTCATTACCAAAACAGTATGGGGGGTTGGCGGTACCTGATATGTATAAATATTATCAGGCAGTACATCTAGGCCGACTGTTGGATTGGTGTCGACATGGAGATCTGAAAATCTGGCCTAGTCTAGAGCAAGCACAGTGTAGGGAGTTATTACATAGAGCACCTGGGTACTATAGAAATCTTGCATCTGATACTAAGTTGCACCCAACAATAGGACCTACACTACTGGTATTTTATAACCTCTTATCCAAGGATATGATATCTACACAGAACTCACCTTTGGTACCTATATTAGGTAACCCGCAATTCATACCAGGTACACAGAAAGGACCTTTTGAGGTACTGATTAAACAAGGATTATATCAGGCTTCGCACTTTATGAGATCAGGTAAATGGCCAACACTGCAGGAATTGATGGACAGAAACGGCCCCTTTCAATTAGATTTCTGGGAAGCGGCGCAATTAAGACACTTTTTAAATACTGAGATACTACCAGGTCTTTTGGACCGTAGTTTTACGCCATTTGAGAAATGTTGTATGGAAAAGGAGCCAATCACGCATGCAAGATCTAAAATGTATGCGTTACTGTCTAAACCACCGGAGAACTTTCAGCTGCCCTTCTTTCGAAAATGGGAAATAGATCTGGGGAGGACCTTTTCGGAGGATCAGAAAACAAATATGATACAATCCATATTTAAAACAGCGACATGTACAAAGTTACAGGAAACAAATTTTAAAATTATCTCACAATGGTATAGAACCCCAGAAATACTTCAAAAGTGTTTCCCGAACACATCAAGTGAATGCTGGAGATGTCAGAGGGAACAGGGAACCCTGTTACATGTTTTGGTCCTGCCCGAGAGTTGAGAAATTCTGGAAGGAATTACGGGAGATCATTCAAAAATTTAGTGAAGTAGAGATACGCGAAGACCCAGCGTTATTTCTTCTGCATCTGTCAGAGATCCCGAGGAAAACATATAGGAATTCCATCCTGTGTCATTTAGTGAATGCAGCCAAGGCATGCATACCCATTAGGTGGAAACAGACACAACCACCTACTGTGAGTATGTGGCTTAGGAAAGTGGAGGAGGTGAACAGGATGGAAGACCTAGTATGGACAGCCAGGAAAAAAAGAGAAATATATTTGGAAATCTGGACACCATGGAATTGCTATGTTTCTTCATCGGAAGGAAAAAAGAAAATTGATACAACTTAGAGAGGGGGTGGGGGGTGAGGAAGAGATGAAAGAGGGAACTTGGGGTTTTCTTTTTTTTTTTTTGGGAGGGGGAAGTAAGGAGAGGAATGAAAATGAACTACAAATAATGGTTGAAGTTGAAATACTAGAAGGTAGTAGCCACATACCGGCCAGATCTTGGTACAGTGTTGTCCCAGGACCGGGCATAAAATAACAGCACTGGAGGTGGATTTTAGAGGGGAAAATTTCCCCATTTAATCTCCTGTTCGGTTTTGTTTTCTTGTGTTTTTTTTTCCTCCCCCTCCTACTTAGTGTTTTTTAGCTTCATTGGATATTATTATAGGAAAGATCAGGTATAAAGGGAATCGAATGTATTGATTTATTGAATTTTGTGCTGTATATACACAGGAATGAAATGTTAAGCTATGGAAAGATTGTTCATTTAAGTTTTTTTTGTCCTTGTTTAAAAAAAAGAAAAAGAAAAAGAAAAATAAAGAAATTAAAAAAAAAAAAATTGATTTGTGAATACCACCAAAAGAGAGCTCTATTTGTGTGAACAAAATGATAAAAAGTTAATTTGGGTACAGTGTTGCATGACCGCGCAATTCTTATTGAAAGTGCAAGAGCGCTGAAAGCTGAAAATTGGCCTGGGAAGGAAGGGGGTGAAAGTGCCCAGTATTGTAGTGGTTAAGCAAAGATACCTGTTGATACGGTTAAAAACTTACAACTGACCTGTTTATAAATTAGTCACCTAAAAATGCAAGAAAAAATGTAACACTAACGCAGCCATCATTGAGCTTCTAAAAATGCTGATCTGGACCAGCATTAATCAGACAGCTCATAAGTTAAGAGAAGTATGTTTTTTTTTTTTTTTTTTTTTTAATCATACTTATCTCCGTGACTTGAGCATCAGACCGATGCTGCAGCTGTCCCCCGGCATCTCTGCACTGAGAACCGAGCCACTGAACACCGCCGATGGCTCGGTTCTCACTCCTCCCCGAGCAGGGTGATGCTGACCATCAGTCAGCATCGCTCCTGGTCTGCTTCGCCGCGCTCATTGGAGCGATAA
Source organism: Aquarana catesbeiana (assembly GCF_042186555.1). Classification (NCBI taxonomy): domain Eukaryota; kingdom Metazoa; phylum Chordata; class Amphibia; order Anura; family Ranidae; genus Aquarana; species Aquarana catesbeiana. The sequence goes on along the minus strand of NC_133326.1, from coordinate 378,665,604 downwards.
GCTGTGGAGGGGCGGGGAGAGGCCATCTCAGCGGCCCGCTGAGACTGCCATCAATCAGCAGCTGGCAGGTCCAGACTTGGGAAGTCGGGATGACACGCTGCCTCACCTGATTTCAGTGACGTCAGCGGAGAGCGGACTTCAGACCACTCTCCGCTGAAAACAGGTCACAGGAGTGAAATTCGTTTTGAGCCTTCTTAGGAGAAGCCCAGGCTAAAAAGTTCAGGCTGGACTTCTCCTTTAAGTCAGAGCAGCCAAACTGCATACTTGTTAAAACCAATGGACTTAGAAAATACTTCAGCATGACAAAAAAGGGACTAAAGACTGTCAAAGAGGGGTCAGCCATCTAGGCTTTACTATAAGTTTCCTTTTAGTGGTAGTCAGGACAGAAGACATCAGTGTCCAATTTCCACAAAAACTGAACTTTCGTTCTATTCTTAAAATGCTCTCTTGAAAAGTATCAATCGAAAAAAAATCCTTTAGCTGAAATAGTTAAGGTCACCAGTCCTCAATGGGCTAACAAGTGAGAACATTTATGTCAATCAAGCTTATGGATTACTTTGCTTATGCAAACTGCCTACTGGGCAAAAGCATAAGGAAAATAATAGAGTAGACAGCACTTGGCTTACTTGCACACAAAAGGATTAAATATATGAGTAGATATAGAGTCAGGTACTCACTAATGCATGCTCTGCTGAACTTGTGTATTAATGTGAACCCGTTAGCCATTTAAAAAAAAAAAAAAAAAATCAGAAAGTAGCAAGGCGCTACTTTTATCAGCCAGAAATCCCTATTCCTGACGTCCTCTCAATTTACTTAGTTTTTAACTAGGGATTTAGTTTCCCTGACTTGTGTGTTAAAGTGGTAGTAAAGGCTAAAGGTTTTTTTACCTTAATGCATTATCAAAAACAAAAACTTTTAAATGCAGCACGCCTATCATCACCCTCCCCCTAAATACTAACCTGATAACTGTCAAACCTCAGCGCTCACTCTGTTAGGATGGTATTGTTAGCAATGCTGCTCTCCTTGAGCAGGGAAACTCCAAATCACTAGAAGCAGAAAAAAAAGGAGGGCACAAACGCCTAGTGCATTACCTTAGAAATTTCTATTTACAAACTACCAAAATATACTCCAACATGAAAGGATAAAACGCATGTCATATACAACTCCAGTGACGAGGATGAATCATCTGTGGTTGGATATGTGACATGCGTTTTATCCTTTCATGTTGGAGTATGCTTTTGGCGTTTTGTAAGAGAATGTTTTTAGGTGTCTAAAGATCATGCACTAGGCGTTTGCACCCTCCTTTTTTTCTGTTTCTAAATACTTACCTGAGCCTGTTCTCAGTCCAGCTCTCTTATTGCCATTGATGGTCTGAAGGTCCATTTTTGTGTGGAACGCCGCTTTAAAAACGCCTCTCCGTGTTATTCTATGTGTTCATGCACACACAGGCTTTTAGGAGCTGTTAGTGGCATAGGCGTTTTCAAACTGCATGGGCCAGCGCGTTCTGAGGACTGGCCTTACAGCTGTAAAAATGTCCGACGCTGCTATACGTGGCTCAACGCTGGATACAGCCTTGTCAAACGTTTGTTTTTTTGACATGTGAAAATCAATGGTTCTCTATGAGAGACCTTTGATTTGAATACAAGTTGGATCATTATGATCAAACATGCAGTGCGGGCTTGTGCACTGAGGATCTTGGAGGGGGAACCTCACCAAAATGGAAACCCCCCCCCCCAAAATCCATACCGGTCCCTTATTCGAGTACACAGCCCAGCAGGTCAGGAAAGGGGGGGGGGGGCCGAGCCCATGTACCCCATACTCGTAGGGCTGGGGGCCCCTTGCTAAAATAAAAATAAAGTGGGCTTCCAGATTACAATAAGCCCCACCCCCCCCCAAGACCCAGACAACCAATCGGCATGGGGATAAGGTGCCACACAGCAACCCCCCCCCACCTCCCCCCATGTTGAGGGCATGGTATGGTCCATTCCCCTTTCCTGACCTTCCAGGCTGTGTGCTCGGATGAGGGTCTGGTGAAAAAAATAAATAAATAAAAATTTGGCGTTGGGGGTTCCCCTTAAAATCCATACCAGGGTACCGAAGGGTCTGGTACGCTATGGGGGGGCCCACGCCTGTTTTTTTTTGCATTTTGGAGAGTGTCCCCCTTCAAGATCCTCAGTGCACAAGCCACAATGCAAGTCTGATCAGACTTGTGGTGCTACTTCAAATCAATGGGCGAACTTCAAATCTCATAGCGAACCACTGATTTTGAGTAGAGGCAGAAAAACGCTGCTAAAAGCTAGCGCGGCTAAACGTGCTACTAAAAGCACGTTTTTGCAGCCGCTTTTTCCTGACATTGGTAGTGGCTTTGCAGCTCTTTTTTCTAATGCCCTGGTGTGTAAGAGCCCTAAGAATTGTCAGTGTAGCACTAAACTCACTTAGAAATGCTGGAAGTTAAAGTTTTGGCAATTTAACCAAAGCTTACAAGAAAAACCTTTTAGTGCCGACTGTCAGCTGGCCATGTCTTTCAACTCTTTAGCTTATTGCTCTCGTTTACTTTTAAAGTGGTTCTGAAGGCAGAAGGTTTTTTAATCTCAATGCATTCTATGTATGAAGGCAGAAAACCTTCTGGGTAACGCTCCCCCACCCCAGCGAGCCAAAGAGGAGAGAGCTTGGGGCGAGGCCCGGGCCACGCTCAATGTGTGAATGAACAATGTCCAATCATATGAGCATGGCTCGGGAGCGAGCCTGCTCGAGTGTCCCCATAGCAAGAGGCTTGCTATTGGGGGCACTCAGCAGGGGGGAGGAGCCAGGACCGCCAGCAGGGGACCCCAAAAAAAAGGATCGAAACTGCTCTGTGGAAAAACATTACAATGAGCAGACAAGTATGACATATTTGTTGTTAAAAAAAAAAAAAAAAAAAAAAATAATAGAACCTTTAGAAATCACTTTCGTTTCTAAGGACTGCACAGCCTACATGACCTTGCTACTTGCAAGCAGTGATTCCTGTACCGACTCCTGCTCCTGAAACGCCTCCTCTCAGCACCTGTAGTTCAGGAGGCAGGCTCTGTGAAATGTGTGACACAACAATGCCTATCCATCAGGCACAGTAAATATGTGTCACCACAATCTAGGAGGTAAATCAAGGAGGGATTCTTCAAAAAGCAAGCTTTCAAACTAAGATCATTCAGATTAATAGGAGGTGGCTAGAAATAATTGACCTTCAATGTGGAAATATATGATCCTAAATTATGACCACAGATACAATTTAAAGATTTGTGTGCCAAATAATAATTTGTGTAATAATATTCTAAACATTATGGCTAAATCAATGGCAGGAACAGGCTAAAACAAAAGTTTTAGGCTGGGTTCACACCTAAGCGAAATGGATGAGGGTTTCAACGTATCCAATTTGCATAGTAGGAGATTGATACCGGCTCACATATCTCCGCTGCGGCTCCAGTGCGAATTTGCACAGGAGTCCTGTGCATCTTTTGCTCCATTTCAGGTCTGAATTCAGCCCAAAAATTCAGGCTGAAATTGGACCGGAAATGGTGAACGGGGACGCAACCGAAATCCTGCTGTGAGCCACATGCAGCAATAGTGTGAACCCAGCCTTAGCCTTTCTGGGAGCTCATTTAAAGTGTATTTAAAGACAAAATGAATATACACTATGGAGGTTTATCCTCTCCATTTGTCCTGCTACTATTGTCTCTCCTAAAGAATGTAAAAAAATATCTCAAATTTTACAACTGCCAAAAGGTCAGGGTTAAATTTCCGATGAGGAAAGCAGTTCTGGTGATACATGTTTATGAAGGGATTCCTGCTTGCTTTCAAGATTTTCTCTTATATGCTGTTTTGTCTCAGTGACAAAAAAACAAAGGCAAAAAAATATCCTCCATTTTCTACTTTAGGTTTATATACACTCTAAATCATCTCTACACGTGTGAAATAATAATAGAACACTATACCATTTGTCACAACCGCTCTGAATGTGTGCACAATGAAGGTCTGCGCTTCAACCATGCTTCTGAAAGTTTGTGCTCCCCACAACTGGACCTAAAAAATTAAATGGAAGACAGATAATGAGTAGCATTCTACATCTTCAAACTGACAAAAATCGGAAAAAAATGCAAAAAAAACAACAAAAAAACAAAACAAAAACACATATAATTTATGAACACTCTGATAGCTTAAAACATGTAAAAACATAATAACCAAAATATAACATATTGAAGCTTTCCAGTACTTAAAGCGGAGTTCCACCCAAAAGTGGAACTTCTGCTCATTTGTTTCCTCCCTCCCTTCGGTGCCACAATTGGCACCTTTCGGGGGGTGGGGGGTGGGGGGACAGGTATCCTGTTCCCACTTCCGGGAGCCACAGCTGTGGATATTGACATCACTGCTTGGCTCCCTCTTCTTCCCCGTGTCGCTGGGCCAGTAGAAAAGAAAAGCGGAGCTTCGCGCATGCGCAGTAGGGTTCCCGCGTGAAGCCGTAAGGCTACACTACTGGGTTCCCTAACCCGCAATGGCGGTGGCAGCACCCGACAGCTGATGCCGTGCCGAAATCGCAGGACTCCAGGACAGTCACGTGTCCTATTATTAAAAGCCAGCAGCTGCAGTATGTATGCAGTATTTAAAGATAACAAACATGTCATGCTTACCTGCTCTGTGGAGTGGTTTTGCACAGAACAGCTTAGATCCTCTTCTCGGGAGACTCGTCGGTGCTCCTGGCCCCTCCCTTCTGCCACTAGAACAAGCAGCTTGCTATAGGGGGCACCAGTGCTGTTGCTCTGCAAGTCCATTCAGACAGGGAGCCGTGGCTCAGCCCCACCCCCTCTCTCTCAATGGCTCACTCACTGACTGATTAACAGAGAGAGCCAATGGTGCTCCCCTGCTGTCTCAGCCAATGAGGAGGGAGAGTCCTGGACAGCCGAGACTCTCGTGCAACATTGCTAGATCGAGATGCGGCTCAGGTAAGTATTAGGGGGGCTGCTGCACATGGAATGCATGAAGATAAAAAACCTTCAGACTTTTTAAGGGTGTCACCACTCTATGGAGGAGAAAAAAAGCCACCTTTGGACATCAACATTTTCATCCTTTGGAGGGTAGTGGTAGATTCCCCTAGCAAATTTAGATGGACTTGACTTAAAAGAAGGCTTAACTCCATGTAATGCTTTGTAAGCAGTTACAGCAACAGTTTTTTTTCTTTTTGGGATAAAGATTTTACATAAATTAATAAAGGCTGACCACGGTAAACACCCCTGTCAGTGTTAAATGGTTTATCTCAATCCTCTGACACCATTGTTGGAAAGCTTGGTCTGTTAAAACGAAGTTAAAAACATAACAGGCTTGATTCACCAGTTAAAAATGAAGGTTAAAAAAAAAAAAAAAAAAAAAAAAAAAAAAAAAAGAAAGAAAATCAAGGGCCCATTCACGTTGTGCCATTGCAAAGCTCTACAATACAATGTGCACATAATCCCAATGCTATAAACAAGTGAAATGCACATCTCTGCCCTGTTTTGCAGCGCAATTTAGAAAATAAGACCTGTCCGATTTGTTTCCTGTTCTACAGCATTGTCAAGCCTATATAAAAGACTATTGCAACACACGAACAAGCATTATTTGTGCACTGTAATGTGCTGCCAAAATAAATACTCAAATGGTAAATACTGAATATAAAAACACATCTAAGCCCTGGTTCACATTGGTACGATTTGACATGTCAAATTGGCGGCAATTGCTGTCAATGGCACCGTCCTAATCGGTGTGACGCTGCATTTCAAAAATTAGCTTCTGTACTACTTTTTGCGATTTTGGGCTGCGATTTACATTAACATCTGTGCAGAAACCTGCACAGATGTCTCTGAAATCGCGGGCGAAATTGGGACCGACATGCGGGAGTGAAATTGTGCGAGTTCGGCTGAACTCACACGGCTTCATTCTGGCAGCTCAGTGTGAACCTGGACTAAAATGCAGAAATACATGCTTCGATACCTGTAAAATAAAGGCGCATTGAAAAATCTCAAATAAAACGCAGCTGAATTGCAGACACAGGTGTGAACAGGCCCTAATAAAGCAACCACATCTAAGGACTGATTTGCTTCAACCCCTGTCATCTGGTTTTATCGTATCCACCTGACTTGGGAACCCATTCACAATTCTTCTGCTACCTATTTACTCACACACTCCCTAATCTATTCTTTCAGTGTATAGGGCAAAGTAGAAGCCAAAAAGCAACCCTATTGTCACTTTACTGCTCTGCTATACCTGCTGTACTTTTATTTATAAAAGCAGAGTTCCCCCATTATAAGCTACTGTAATAGAGTGGATTTTATAAGCATTTTAACTTGGTTCACACTGGGGATTTGTGACAGGCAGGGAGGGAGAGGGGGAGAGAAGACAGCACATTACATGGTAAGACCTACCCCGAAAATAATCCCTATTGTGTCTTTTGTTGCCAAAAATTAATAAAAGACCCGGGCTTATTTTCTGAGAAACACTGTAGTCACATTTCCCATTTACTTCCCAAAACAAGTGCATTTTGAGAAAAAAAAAAACACTTGTCTACGCTCTGTAGCCCCTCTAACCTAAACCAATCTGTAAAACGCTGCACACAGCTGCTTACTTAGCCCCAAATAACCGCTTTCCTGTTTGCCTCTTCCAAGCCATACTCCGGCTGTCTCCAGTACTACAGTAGGGCCTATTCAAATCTATGACGAGTTCAAGCACTGGTATAGTCTGGAGGAGTGGAAAAGTCTGTGGCTGTCTTGCTGAGGTAAGCAAGGAGCAGGTGGATCTGTCCTATAATGTAAACCAGGGATCCTCAAACTACGGCCCTCCAGCTGTTGCAGAACTACACATCCCATGAGGCATTGTAAAACTCTGACATTCCCAGACATGACTAGGCATGATGGGAATTGTAGTTCCTTAACACCTGGAGGGCCGCAGTTTGAAGACTCCTGATGTAAACTATCGATACGTAAACACCACCCGATGCTTGTTGGCCTTTAAATAGTAGACAGCCCAAATTTTAGCCGATTCAACAGGAAGGGGCAGATGTGAATTCAGCAATAGGTACCTTTTTCTTTTACTAAACTGCAATTTTAAGAGGAAAATATCTAACTCATTTTAATTCTACAAACATTACCCCATAATGACAAATGTAAAAGAAGTTTGTTTAAAATCTTTGCGAATTTAAAACAAAAAAAAAATAAAAATCACATGTACTTTAAGCAGAGTTCCACCCAAAAGTCAAACGTCTGCTTATTTGCTTTTGACAGGTACCTTTCCCCACTTCTGGGAGTCAGCACCGTCCCTCACAAGTTTGTCCCCACTCCCCCCTTCCTCCACTGCCGGGTTAGCTGCTATAACCCCAGTATCCTCGTCTTCAGTGGGCGGTCAGCTACAAGATAAAAGTGGTCTCTGCGGCGGATTCACCGCAAGATCAATTATCGGTGGCGGGAGAGGGCCCCCCTCCCGCCGCGATACGGTGCCCTCCGCGGCTTACCAGAGCCATCGGCAGTGGCGGAGGCGATCGCGTCCTGTCAGGTATGGAGACGAGTTAGGGGAAGATGGCTCCCACTCGTCTCCATACAATTGCTGGGCAGAAGCACGTCACTTCTGCTCACAGCTCTTAAAGGGCCATTTTATTTAAATAATTTTTTTAATTTACAATTTTTTTTTTTTATTGCATTTTATTCTAAATATGAGATCTGAGGTCTTTTTTACCCCGATCTCATATTTAAGAGGTCCTGTCATGCTTTTTTCTATTATAAGGGCTGTTTACATTTCTTGTAATAGGAATAAAAGTGATATATATTTTTTTAAAAACAGTGTAAAAATAAAAAAGGTAAAATAAATAATAATAAAAAAAAATTTTTTTTTTTTAAAAACGAGCCCCGTCCCAACGAGCTTGTGTGCAGAAGCGAACGCATAGGTGAGTAGCGCCTGCATATAAAAAACGGTGTTCAAACCACACATGTGAGGTATCGCCGCGATCGGTGGAGCGAGAGCAATAATTCTAGCCCTAGACCTTCTCTGTAATGTAAAACATGCAACCTGTAGAATTTTTTAAATATCGCCTATGGATTTTGAAGCGTGACACGTTGGGTATCAATTTACTCGGCATAACATTATCTTTCACAATATAAAAAAAAAATTGGGCTAATTTTACTGTTGTCTTATTTTTTTATTCAAAAAGTGATTTTTTTCCCCCAAAAAAAGTGCGCTCGTAAGACCGCTGCGCAAATACGGTGAGAAAAAAGTATTTCAATGACCGCCATTTTATTCTCTAGGGTGTTAGAAAAAAAAAAACAATATATAATGTTTGGGGGTTCTAAGTAATTTTCTAGCAAAAAAAAAAAACAAAACGGTTTTAAAACATATAAACACCAAAATCTCAAAACGAGGCTGGTCCTTAAGTGGTTAAATGTTTTTTCAAGTTATTGGGTTTTGTTTGTAGAAATTTGAGGAAAATAATGAATTTAATCCATTTTGGAAAAAAGCTGTAACATAACAAAATGTGGAAAAAGGGAAGCGCTGTGAATACTTTCCAGATGCACTGTAATTCCACCCAGACAGTATAACACACTGTACATCTGGTGACATTTTTGAGCAGGCCATAAAACATTGAATAGAAAAAATGCCAGTGCTGTGTTGCGATGAAGTTTGTTGCATGCGGTCCCTTTTTCACGCACACCACAGACACACTGTAGTGTGAACTGACTCCAGAGACAGTATTCTGCCTTGTCTATACATATGACCAGGAAATTGCTGCCCATACTGCCCCATCACATCTGGTGTGGATGGTTCAAACTGCTGTTCATAAAGCACATAGTTAAAGAGGAACTGCAGTCTGCTCACATTATTTGTAATAAAAAACATATTTGCCATTCTGAAGCTTCCCTCCAACCACTCTCCATATTATTCTATATATATTGTGATTCTGTAGTTGCCAAATATGCTGCAGAAATCTCCCTCCACTATGAGCAGCTGAAGCTGCTGCCTGTTCACTTCCTGGATTTACACAGGAGATACATCTCCAGCTCTGCAGCTCTCATTGGCTCTCTTATGACTCATTCCCCCTCCCCCCCCCCCCCTTCCCTTCCTGGCAAACTCAGAGAGTGCTGTGCATGATGTCATAAGCCTAGGCTTTTTACCAGACAAGAAACTAGAAGTGGGCTGTATAAGGTATTTACTGGCAGAAAAAAAATGTTTTACCATCCAAAGTTAAAACAAGGGCAGAAGATTTAATAGATGGAAAGTTGAAAAAAATGACCGAAGGTCCGCTTTAACATAACCACATTTTTTATATTATGTAAATGACTGATTTCATGAAAACTTTTTATGTAACCAAAAACTTTTTAAAATTACAAGGGGGTATTCACAATGGTGTGTTGCAGTAACATGCATTTTACTGCATTTTCTCACTATGCACAGAAATGCATAAAATACAGTATGGAGCATTGCTTTGCACCTCCAAAGCACATAGGAAACAATGTGGTATGCCATGTCATAAAAAATTATTTCTGTTTAATGTGCTTTGGCAGCCTGTTCAAAACCAATAGACTGCCTTCATGCAATGCATGTTAATACACAAATACCAAATGTTAATGTGCATAAATTATGGCAGCAACCTAGTGTGAACGTGCCTTAAAATTAAAGTACATCCAAAAAAAAAAACCTTTAAAATCACCTACAAGGAAATCTATCAAGCAAGTCAAAAGAAACAAGTGTCTACCTTTTTTTTTTTTTTTTGATAGATTAGATACAGTTTGAGCAACCCCTGTACCTGCAATCCCGGACAACTGTTCTGCAGACATCAGCAATTTGTTAACCACTTGCTTACTGGCACTTAAAAACCCCCTCCTGCCCAGACCAATTTTCAGCTTTCTGAGCTGTCACACTATGAATGACAATTGCGTGGTCATGCTACACTGTACCCAAATTACATTTTTAGAATTTTTTTTCACACAATCAGAGCCTTCTTTTGGTGGTATTTAATCACTGCTGGGATTTTTATTTTTTGCTAAACAAAAAAGGACGGAACATTTTGAAAAAAAAAAAATAAAAATAAAAGTTTTCATAGTTTGTTATAACATTTTGCAAACAGGTAATTTTTCTCCTTCATTGATATGCGTTGATGAGGCTGCACTGATGGGCACAGATAAGGCGGCACTGATGGGAAACCCTGATAAGTGGCACTGGCAGGTGGCACAGATGAGCTGGCGGCTGCTCTCCGTGAACAGGACTGATGTCCCTTTGACAGCCGCCGGTGGATTTTTTTTTTTTTTTCTTCTTCTTTAAAGAGGAGTTCCACCCAGGGGGGCCGTCAAAAAAAAAAATAAATAAATAAAAGTCAGCAGCTACAAATACTGCAGCTGCTGACTTTTAATTGGACACTTACCTGTCCCTGGGTCCAGCGATGCGGGGGATCGAAGCCCCGCTCGTCCCCCCCCTTCGCTCGTCGGCGCCGGCATTTCAACTGTGGGCGCCAGGCTGTGGCTTCACAGCCTGGCACCCACTGCGCATGCGCAGGCGGCGCCGCGCGCTGTGATTGGCCGCTCAATCACCTGGGACCTGTAATGGGTCCCAGATGATTGACAGGAGGGAGGGAGCAGAGCGGAGCCCTTCCTGTGCCTGGGGGGAAGTGATGTCACCAGCCCAGGCAGAGGAACGGGCAGACTACGAGGGACCACCTAGCAACAGGCATTTAGAGGCAAGTAAAAAAAAAAAAAAATATCCAAATGTTTTTTTGTTTTTTTTTTTTAATAATTTTTCCAGGTATTTTTGTTTTTTGGGTGGAACCCCACTTTAACCACTTGCTTACTGGGCACTTAAACCCCCCTCCTGTTCAGACCAATTTTCAGCTTTCAGCGCTGTCGCACTTTGAATGACAATTGCGCGGTCATACAACACGGTACCCAAATGAAATTTTTATCATTTTTTTCCCACAAATAGAGCTTTCTTTTGATGGTATTTGATCACCTCTACGGTTTTTATTTTTTGTTAAAAAAAATTGAAAAAGACAGAATTTAAAAAAAAAAATTATATTTTTTTTATATTTTGTTATCAATTTTTGCAAACAGTTAATTTTTCTCCTTCGTTGATGTACGCTGATGAGGCGGCACTGATAGGTGGCGGTTATGGGCACTGATGGGTGGCAGTGTTGGGCACTGATTAATGGCAGCACTGCTAGGTGGCACTAATAGGTGGCACTTGTGGGCTTTAATAGGTGGCACTTGTGGGCACTGGCAGATGGCACTTGGAGGCACAGATGAGGCATCTGTGCCTCCTTCCTCTTCGGGACCGATGTCCCATTGACATAAGCCGGTGATCGGCTTTTTTTTCCTCCTCACGCTGTCAGCGTGAGGAGAAAACGAAACCGATCACCGAGCTTTTGTTTACATCATGTGACCAGCTGTCATTGGCTGACAGCTGATCACATGGTAAGGGGCCGGGACCAGCCCCTTACTCGGATCTGTGATCATCCGAGTCTCCGTGACTCGGTGATCACAGCGTGCACACCGCGCGCCCTGCAGGGTGCGCGCGGTGCGCGTACATAGGGGAGGACGTCATATGACGTCCTCCCGGAGATTGAGGTCCGCGCTGTAGCCGTCATTCGGCTATGGCCCGGACCTCAAGTGGTTAAAGTTGCTTGCCATTGTTATCCACTTAAAGTTGAACTCCAGGGAAGAGGAAAAAAACATTGCAGTGGGGCTCTCCCTGTACTGTAGGGTTAAATGCCTGAGAAACCAGTAAAAAAAGGACTAACTTTCCCCCAGGCCTCCCCATGTTATAAAGCACCCGTAACCTCTTCTCTTACAGTGGCAATTGAAGGCACCCCGACATCACCAAGAATAATGCAGAGCCAATAGCCCGGCACCATATGCGAGGAAGCTGAGGGACCGCCCATGAGGAGTATTGAGGAGAAGAGGTGAGCATCAGCTTTTTCTCCCCCCCAACAGCGAAGTAAATGTCCTTTTAACGGTGCCCTAGGTATGAATAAACATTCAACTCTTAGGATTCATCTTGTGAGACCTCAAGTCGGATGAAATTCAATGTTTCCCTACGAGAGCTGTCTTAACTGATACTACATAAGCCTATCCGACTTTAGAAAAAGGTTCCTGCACTACTTTGGTTCAACTTTAATACCAATTCAATGCCAGAGTATAAAAAGTCATAGCAAAGTCGGACGCCACAGTTGCACTGAAAGTCGCACGACTTTGGTGTTCGGCTAGTGTGAACCAAGCCTTAAGCCTCATACACACGATCGGATTGTTGGCCAACAAAGAGTCAGACTTGTGTCCGAAGGGCGTGTGCCAGGAACTTGTCTTGCATACTAACGGCACACAATTGTCGGCCAACAAACACGAATGTAGCGACGTATTACGTGGAATTTCAGCTCTTGAGCGCCACCCTTTGGGCACCTTCTACTAATGTCGTGTTTGGTGAGCATCGATTCCGAGCATGCGTGTTTGTACATTGGACTTGTGTGACGGACTTGTGTACAGACGATAAGAAAATCTGACAACAGACCGTTGTCTGCAGAATATTTACTAGCCTGCCATCCAACATTTGTTGGTGGAAAGTTGGACAACAATTATCTGAAGGAGCATACCATCGGTTGAATTTTAGGCAAACAGTCTGTCATCACACAATTCCCTGCCGAAAATGCAATTGCGTGTACGAGGCTTTACAGGGCAGGCGGACCTAAATGCAAAGATACTTTTTCCTCTGCAGTTCAGCTTTAATGAACACATTAACTTGTAGCACAAGTATGATATAGCAAGACTACGGTTTTATACCTTTTAAAGACCAATGAAGTACATAACGATATCCTGTTGTGGGCTTCAACACACAGCATTTTTGTGTACTGAGTGGTGTCAGCCCTACCCAGTTATATTTTGCTAAACATCTTCAACCCACCCCTACCCTATTCTCCACCGCAAGGCCAATCATCCTATAGTGCCAGCAATAATCCTCCTCAAGATGGCACAGGGAAGACCGTTCCAAATTTCTGACATGATCAACAGGCATTTTTAATGCACTTAAAGCGGAACTACACTGCACCACAAACCAAAAGGCCTATTTAAACCATTTGTAATATTTAAAGCAAACTCCCCCATCCATGTATCCATGCTTTCTTTGGCCAAGAAATCTCTTTAACCCCCCTACCAGCATTTCTGGCAGTGGTCATCTTGAGTAAGGGCAGATGATTTCTATAGTATTTACTAACTGGAATCCATCTGCCCTTAGCTCAGACATGCAGGCAGGAGGGTGTGCTTAGCTGAGAAAACTCCTCCTTGCCCAATTAAAACCCCTGGGATGTATGACATTTGCCTAATCAAGAAACCAGGAAGTAACTGAAGAAATGCAAAAAAAAAAAAAAAAGTTTAAAACACAAGTAAATATGATATACTTTACTAACCATTTACAAATTCTAGCAGCATAAAGATTTAAAAATAGTCAGTCAAATGTGTACTGAGATAGTGACGTTCCACTTTAACAAATATATCAAAATGCTTTCTACGGTACACCTAAAAAGACCAAAAGGCAGCAAATATGGTTTACACTTTACACACACAAATGTGTGATTATCATCAAAACCAAATATTCTACCTCCTTCAAAGATGGCTTAAAGGCCTACATCTGCTGTGAGCAAAGCAACAGCACCATGTTTGACAAGCTGCTAAACAGATCCTATGAAAGAAATGTCAGGATTAGTAGGGATTAGCTGCTGGGTTTCAAGATTTCAATATATGAAAGGTGCACCTAGTATTTGAACATCACAGCTTCTATAACCAGAATTTAATATCTTGCATTTCTGAAGCCTTTTTTACAAATAGGTGGCCAATTAAAGGTCCCAGACAGTTCTGATCGTATGAACCATTCTTCTGATACTTCTGAATCTAAAACCCAGCTTGATGGCTGGGGAATTTACTATTATGAAACTCAAACTAAAAAATAAAAATAAAAAAAATTGCTTTAATGAGCAAAAAGTCAAGGTTTACCTGTTCTTATGGCTTGTTTACGCTATATGCAGTCAAATTAGTTTTTAAATGCAATACAAGCTCATATGTGAGAAAAGTTAGTTTCAAAGAGCCTAGTTTAGTGAATGCATGAATGCAAACTGATCTAAATGCAACTCATTAAAAAAATTATAAAATAACGAAAAAAACACTGCAAATGTATTAAAACACATATAAATGCACATGCATAACCATACACTGACCTCTGGGATTGCCGTAAGAACAAGCCCTTACAGTTGAAGTTTAGCATTTAACAAAAAAAAAAAAAAACTTTTTCAAACAGGATGTAAACGGATACATTCTGCTGGAAAGTTTGTGCTGTGGAAAACAGACTTGCTGGCTGGATCACCAGATGACAATAGAAGAAAGAAAGCTTAAAAAAAAGGAAATTGTCACATCTAAGAATTGATAAGCTGCAATATAATAAAAAGGTTAGCTTTTGAGTTTAAAGGGGGTGTAAACGTATGTGTTTTTTTCACCTTAATGCATCCTATAGTTACAGAAACATTTCTAAATGTCTGAATGTTCCAGTGAGCACTGTCGAGGCCATAAACCGGAAGTGGAAAGAACATTTCACCATAAACCGGCCACAACCAGGTGCTCCTCGCAAGATTTCTGACAGAGGAGTGAAAAGAATTATCAAAACTTTAAACAGCAGCCTGTAGTACACTACAGCCAAAAGCCAAGTCTTTGGTTGCTCTACCATCTACCCGATAAAATCTTGTGAACGTTTGCACTGAAGACCAGGTAGCAGCCTTACTAATCTGAGCCACAGATACCGGATGGTGAAAAGCCTAGGAGGTTCCTACATCCCTGGTAGAATGAGCTTTCACCAAAAAAAGGGAGGAGCCTTACGTTTCAGACCATAGGCCTGAATGATCAACTGGCGGACCCAATTGGCAATGGAAGCTTTGGAAGCTGCCTGCACCTTCTTGGGTCCTTCTGGTAAAACAAATAAGGACTCCGATCCTCAGATCTCCACATATCTAGACAACGAAACTGACTGTCCAGACGGCATCCAAGGAATGTAGTCGCCTCTCCTCCGCCGAACGAGGCAGAGAGAAAAAAAGAAGGGGAAACTAATGTCCTGATATAAGTGAAAGGCCGACACCACCTTTGGCAAGAAGGATGGAATAGAACGCAGCACCACCTTGTTGTGGTGAAAAATTAGGTATGGTTCCCTACAAGAAATTGCCACCAATTCCGACACCCTTCTAGCCAAGGTGATGGCCATCAGGAAGGCTAGCTTGTGTGACAGCAAGACTAATTGAATTTCCTTGATAGGCTCAAATGGTTGTTTCTGTAACAGACAGCACCAAATTTAAGTCCTGAGGACACGTCGTGACCTAATGGGGGGGGAAGCAAATGAGTTGCTCCCTGAAAAAAAAAAAAAAAAAAAAAAAAAAGGTACGGGCCAGCGGATGGGAGGCTATAGGCCTTTGGAAGAATACCGACACGGCCAGAATCTGACCTCTGACTGTCACAGCAGGCTGTAGAACAGAGAGCTCTCCCAATCGCTTATTTCCAAGGATGTAATTTTCTGGCTTCATACCAAGCAGTACAAGTCTTCCAGACCTCATGATAGACCTCACTAGTGATGGCTTTCTTAGCATTCAGTAGGGTAGACACCACTGGTCCCCAAATGCCACGATCCTTCAGCACCCTGGCTGCAATAGCCAAGACGTCAAATTTAGAGACTATAAATATTGGGGTGGAATATAGGACCTTGAGACAGTAGATCGGGGTGGCATGGAAGCATCTATGGATCCTCTATTGCCAGTCTCACAATCTCCAGGAACCAGGGCCTTCTGGGCCAGGCTGGTGACACCAGAATGGCTATAACCCCATCTCTCCGAATCCTGTGCAACAAATGTGAAAGGAGAGGGATCAGGGGGAAAGCATAAACCAGGGAGTACTGGCTCCATGGAACTACAAGAGCATCAGATTGTGCCCCAAAACAAGGGAACCCCTGGCAAACTCATGTGGCTTGTTGTTGAACCTGGATGCCAATAGATTTACATCTGGCCATCCCCATTGCTGGCAAATTTTCTGGAACACTCTCAGGTGTAGGGACCATTCCCCTGGGCAGGTCTGCTGGCGGCTGAGATAATCTGCCTTCCAGTTCTCTACTCCCGGGATATGAAATGCCGATAGAACCGGCTGCCCAGGCTAGTATGTGTTTCACCTCTTTCTGAGCTGAGCGACTCCTGCTACCGTCCTGGTTGTTTATATAGGCCATTGCAGTGGCATTGTCAGACTGAACGCTGATAGGACAGTCCTGAAGCTCCACCGTCCAGGACCATAGGGTCAGACGTACTGCCCACAACTCCAGGATATTGATGGGCAGGCTCTGTTCTGCCCTTGACCATCTCCCCTGGGCTGTGAGCCCCTCTAGCCCGAGACACTGGTGTCTGGTCAGTACTTTCCAGGACACCGGGAGGATCTTCCCTTTTGCAGGTTCTGATCCTGCAACCACCAGCTTAGGCTTAAGTGCACATGAGGGTAATCCAGGGCTTGCCCTTCTCCTGTTCCAAGCCAACAGGATGACTTGTTGTATTAAGCCTGGAATGGAACTGGGCATAGGGCACTGCATCAAAAAGAGGACACTAGCCTTCCTAGAAGACTCGTGCAGACCTGAATGCAGGGTTGTCTGGTGCCCATTATTTGACGCACCTGATCCTTCAGGGCACAGATCCTTACGGGTGGCAAAAATACCCTTGCCTGGACCGCATCTCGGATCAGACCTAAATACTTCAGACTTTGAGCTGGTCTCAAGGCTGACTTTTTGGTATTTATGACCCAGTCTAAGCTTTCTAAATACCGCACTGTGCAAGCTATGCTCGGTTCTAGAGCTTGTAGTGAGTAATCTCTGAGCAGGAAGTCGTCCAGGTATCCGAGCACCAAGATTCTCTGGGCCCTTAAAAGACCCAGTACTGCTACTAGGACCTTTGTAAACACCCAGGGTGCGGTGACAAGTCCGAAGGGCAGAGCCACAAACTGGAAATGACGTTCTTCTACTGCAAATCGCAGGAACCTCTAAAGAGGTTGAAAGATAGGTACGTGCAAATACGCATCCTTGATATTGTTGGAGGTTAGGAAGTCTCCCATCTGGAGCGAGGGTACTACTGAGCAGGCCGACTCTACCCAAAAGTACTGGATTAATAGATGCTGGTTAAGGGATCTTAGATCTAAAAAAGGCCTTGTGTCCCTGTTTGGGTTCCACGCATGTGTGCGCACGTACGCGGTCCCGTCGAACGGGCGCAGCTGTATTTGCATATGACGTGAATCTTCACATGCCAAGATTAGGCTACTACGCATGCGCAGCCCCGGGTGCGCACAACACCTGTGGCAAAGCTGCGTGCGCCGTGGCGGCCAAACAGCAAAAAGCAGAAGAAGAAGAAAAAAAAAAAAAAAAAAAAAAAAAAAAAGGTACTTTTTATAAACGCCCACAGCTAGCCCAAATTCGCCCCTGTGGTCACCGCACACGTGTCCAGCCTCTAGCTAGCTCGACTGATTGTTACAATCGCTGGGGCACCCCCACAAAAAATAAGGGGGTTCCACTTACCCGTCTAGGCGCAAGGTAGCCTTAGAAACGAAGAGCCTAATCTTCATCCATCACGGCAGGTTCCGTAACTTAGGGACCTTCAAGGACTCGGTACCCTTTCGTGTTTTAGGGTCTACTCCCTTGAACCTGTACAGCACACTGCAGGAATGCCTTAGCTCTGTGGTGTCCAGGATTCCCCTACAAAGGATCCGGCGCCCGAAGGCCACATTACAGAAAAACCCTTGCAGGATCCTTGCGTTGTCTTTGCAAGGCTTGGGTACCATTTATTTAAGCATAGAAGCTTTTCTTCAAATGGATCCGATCGGTCAATCCCTTGTTCATTTAAGAACCGTTTTTGGGACTAAAGACCTGGAGCTCAGAGAGCTCAACAAACTTGCCCATCCACCTTGCAGAAACTTGTAAAAAAAACTGAAGTACTTCCTGTATGGGAGGGGTTATATAGGGGCGGACTTTCTGTCTAAGACTTTGTCTACCAGTGTCCATTCACCCAAAGATGGCGTATAACCCAGTAGGTAATGATTAGCCTAACTCTGTGTCCCGTGATGTATGATAAAGAAACTTATTTTACCTGCCATTTCTCTTTTCGATTTTCTAAATATCAACCATTCCTTCCATATTTCTACAAATTTATCAAGAGTGTCATCAAGTATACAAAGTACATTTTCCATAAAGCATATCTGGTTTACTCTAAAATTCCAATCTTAAATTGTGGGTATTTTTTGTGTGCACCACTACTTCAGAATAAGCCCTTTAGCTGCATTTAGCAGATAGGGAACAATAGCATTTTTATATTGTTTCAACGACTATGGAGCAGGCATCTCAACGGATCCGCTGGTAAACCTGACCCTATATTTGAGATGTTATGGACGATTTCCTCCTAAAAAAGTTGTATTTTTGGATAATGCTACCATATATGAGAAAAAATTGCTTGCGAGTTAAATCCTCTCCAGCAGGTATTAACATGTTAACGTACGCTGCGTTCGTGTGAATGGGCTTTTAAGCACTGCAATGCAAATTTTAACTGACATGCAGAAATATTTTTTTTAGAACACAGTGGATCACAACACCTGTTTGAGAAACATTATAGTAAGGCACAAAGCCAAGTGCATTGCAATACCGTAACTCTTAATGCCTCCAATGCACTAAAGTGCACCAAATTAAAAAATATATATATTTTTTACAGGTATTTATATAATGCCGACAATCGTCACAGTACTTTACATACTGTTCATTCACATCAGTCCTTGTCATCAAGAATCTTACAATCTAAAGCCCCCATCTCACATATGTATGCAAATACAGTGGGGACGGAAAGTATTCAGACCCCCTTAAATTTTTCACTCTTGTTATATTGCAGCCATTTGCTAAAATCATTTAAAGCGGAGTTCCACACAAAAATGGAACTTCCGCTTTTCGGAACCCTCCCCCCCTCCGGTGTCACATTTGGCACCTTTCAGGGGGGAGGGGGGTGCAGATACCTGTCTAAGACAGGTATTTGCACCCACTTCCGGCATAGACTCCCATGGGAGTCTATGCCTCTTCCCGTTCCCATCGCGTTGTCTGCTGGGAACACACAGCTCCCAGGAGAGAGCGGGGACCACTTGGGACGCGCAGCGCGACTCGCGCATGCGCAGTAGGGAACCGGGAAGTGAAGCCGCAACGCTTCACTTCCCGATTCCCTCACCTAGGATGGCGGCGGCGGCGGCAGCTGCCGAGAACCGAGCGGGTTCTCGGCGTCCCCTGCCGACATCGCTGGACCCTGGGACAGGTAAGTGGCCATGTATTAAAAGTCAGCAGCTGCAGTATTTGTAGCTGCTGGCTTTTAATATTTTTTTTTTTTGGCGGTGTGGGTGAACCCCCGCTTTAAGTTAATTTTGTTTCCTCAATGTACACACAGCACCCCATATTGACAGAAAAACACAGAATTGTTGACATTTTTTGCAGATTTATTAAAAAAGAAAAACTGAAATATCACATGGTCCTAAGTATTCAGATCCTTTGCTCAGTATTTAGTAGAAGCACCCTTTTGATCTAATACAGCCATGAGACTTTTTGGGAAAGATGCAACAAGTTTTTCACACCTGGATTTGGGGATCCTCTGCCATTCCTCCTTGCAGATCCTCTCCAGTTCTGTTAGGTTGGGTGGTAAACGTTAGCGGACAGCCATTTTTAGGTCTCTCCAGAGATGCTCAATTGGGTTTAAGTCAGGACTCTGGCTGGGCCATTCAAGAACAGTCATGGAGTTGTTGTGAAGCCACTCCTTCGTTATTTTAGCTGTGTGCTTAGGGTCATTATCTTGTTGGAAGGTAAACCTTCGGCCCAGTCTGAGGTCCTGAGCACTCTGGAGAAGATTTTCGTCCAGGATATCCCTGCACTTGGCCGCATTCATCTTTCCCTCGATTGCAACCAGTCGTCCTCTCCCTGCAGCTGAAAAACACCCCCACAGCATGATGCTGCCACCGCCATGCTTCACTGTTGGGACTGTATTGGACAGGTGATGAGCAGTGCCTGGTTTTCTCCACACATACCGCTTAGAATTAAGGCCAAAAAGTTCTATCTTGGTCTCATCAGACCAGAGAATCTTATTTCTCACCATCTTGGAGTCCTTCAGGTGTTTTTTTTTAGCAAACTCCATGCAGGCTTTCATGTGTCTTGCACTGAGGAGAGGCTTCCATTGGGCCACTCTGCCATAAAGCCCCGACTGGTGGAGGGCTGCAGTGATGGTTGACTTTCTACAACTTTCTCCCATCTCCCGACTGCATCTCTGGAGCTCAGCCACAGTGATCTTTAGGTTTTTCTTGACCTCTCTCACCAAGGCTCTTCTCCCCCGATAGCTCAGTTTGGCCGCACGGCTAGCTCTAGGAAGGGTTCTGGTCATCCCAAACATCTTCCATTTAAGGATTATGGAGGCCATTGTGCTCTTAAGAACCTTAAGTGCAGCAGAATTTTTTTTGTAACCTTGGCCAGATCTGTGCCTTGCCACAATTCTGTCTCTGAGCTCTTCAGGCAGTTCCTTTGACCTCATGATTCTTATTTGCTCTGAGTTGCACTGTGAGCTGTAAGGTCTTATATAGACAGGTGTGTGGCTTTCCTAATCAAGTCCAATCAGTATAATCAAACACAGCTGGACTCAAATGAAGGTGTAGAACCATCTCAAGGATGATCAGAAGAAATGGACAGCACCAGAGTTAAATATATGAGTGTCACAGCAAAGGGTCTGAATACTTAGGACCATGTGATATTTCAGTTTTTCTTTTTTAATAAATCTGCAAAAATGTCAACAATTCTGTGTTTTTCTGTCAATATGGGGTGCTGTGTGTACATTAATGAGGAAACAAAATGAATTTAAATGATTTTAGCAAATGGCTGCAATATAACAAAGTGAAAAATTTAAGGGGGTCTGAATACTTTCTGTCCCCACCGTACTGTAAACACATACTAGGGCCAATTTAGACAGAAGCCAAATAACCTACCAGCATGTCTCTGGAGTGTGGGAGGAAACCCGAGTACCCGGAGTAAACCCACGTAAGCACAGGAGAAACAGGCAAATTCCATGCAGATTGTGCCCTGACCAGTATTCAAACTAAGGACCACAGTGCTAATACAAGCCTATTAAAATGTGCTGTGGTTCATTGTAAAAAACTGTCAAAGAAATAGACTGCCTTTATTTAGCAAAGGCTAAAACGTGCAAAATACTGCATGGTGATTAATTTGCTGTAATGCACTAGACCAGTGTGAATACGCCCCCCCCCCCTCAATTACTTATCCATATTATCCTGCTAAAAACATTTTGTATCAATAAAAACTAAAAACTCTGATAAAATGTATATGGTTAACTGCATTTAGCCTTAGTCTTAACATGGCTGCTCTGCGCTATGAAAATAAAGCATTGTGGAATTCCAGTTAATTCTGGAACCAGGCCCACCACAGCCAGTGCTGGGCAGTCTGCCTAGAACAAGCCACATAAACATTCCTATGTTTCCTCCAGCCAACAGGATAAAGCTCTGGCTGCACCTCACAGTCTTAAAGCTAGCAAGCAAAGTCTGACTTCTACAGTCTGATCAAGTTTTAAAATGGCCCGAATGTTATGTTATAATGGAGAATCATTTACTACAAGTCATTAAATACATATATAAAAACGGTTTATTGAATTTGGATCTCATCTAACGATTTTCATGTATGTTTTCAGTCTTCTTAGAAAACAATTACACAATCCTGACTGCCCAGAACATGCCTGAGTAAGCAAAAATGGTATCTGGTCACAATGAGCACAAAGAAAGGTTTGCATAACGGGAACAAAAATATGACAGTGAAAAATAGCATTTACTTTTGGACATTTCTTAATATATTACAATCTCAAGGGCTCAGGAAAGCTTATACAGCACTTCTTGTGTACACTGACAATATGAGATAACATGGCACTTAAAGCGTTTGTTACCCCAACACTTCATATTCCTGATAGGTCTGCTGTACCATGTACTTGTATGAGAAAGTATCCTGTTCTCTTTGTATTGCTTCCTTTGTGTGAAATCCCTGGTGTTCCTGCTAGTCCCTCTGCTTTCCTATTAAAAACTAACTTGTCTCGAAACGCCCTCGCTGCACAGTCATTCACTGGAAATCTCAGTGTGCTGTTGCTTCTCCTCCCCCAGCTCTTATGCCGCCGAGAACAGAGGGAATGTGATCACTTATATAAAAAAAAAAAAGAAAAAAAAAAAGAAAAAAAAGCCATTATGTTTTATTTACATCGATCCGAAAATGTTTGCCTTTCATTTCTATTTTAAACTGGATGAGTTGTGTTACAAGTTGATTGTTTATAATCTCTTTAAATATAGATAATACAAAAAATATATTAATAATAATAAAAATAATAATAATAATAATAATAAGGAAGAAGGTTGATCTATACAGATGAGACATATCGCATGACTTATGTAGTGGAGTCAACCTTTGTACAACAGCAATAAAATAATTCACTGTTCGTGAGGGATAAGTAATAATCTGGAACTGTTTTTTCAAATCTGTGAATAATATTGACCATCAGTTTGACAGCATTACACCACTATTAAACCCCTTTCACACCGAGGGGGTTTTGCAGGCGCTATAGCGTTAAAAATAGCGCCTGCAATCCGCCCTCAAACAGCTGCTCCATTGTCTCCAGTGTGAAAGCCTGAGGGCTTTCACACCGGAGCGGTGCGCTGGCAGGACGTCAGGAAAAGTCCTGCCAGCAGCTTCTTTGGAGCGGTGTGTTTACTGCTCCTCCACCGCTGCTCCCCATTGAAATCAATGGGACAGCGCTGGGATACCGCGGGCAAAACGCTGCTATTGCGGCGCATTGCGGGTGATTTTAACCCTTTCTTGGCCACTAGCGGGGGGGTAAAAGCGCCCTGCTAGCGGACGAAATGCGCCGCAAATCCAACGGTAAAGCGCCGCTAAAAATAGCGGCGTTTTACCGCCAGCGCTATTAGGCGGCTCGGTGTGTTGGGTATTTAAAAAAAAAAAAAATCTACACAGCAAGAGTTTAATCGCCATTCTCTTACCAGCCCCCCTAAAACTGTGCAGTGCTTGGACATGGCATTGGATCTCCAGCAACCAGTCGTTTAAATGCAGAAAATAAAGTGCTTTTTGCACTCTGGTTGATCCAGAAAAGTTATTTCTAATGCTGTGTATACTATATCCAAAAGTGGTTGGAGATGCTAAAAATTACAGTTTATTATTTCAGTCGATACAGCCAGAACGTGTACCCCAAAAATAGTGAGAACGATTTCCTGCAAAGTGCTATAGTGCAGCATTGCAGGACTTATGGTATTAGGTTTCTCCAAAGGCAGCAGTGGGACAAAGTGATGGCATCAAGACCTACAGGAAGCAGTTGGAAGATGTGGTTTGTTTTTTTTCTTGCAACGTTTTGAGATTGTTTTGAGATTC
This sequence comes from Aquarana catesbeiana, assembly GCF_042186555.1. Classification (NCBI taxonomy): domain Eukaryota; kingdom Metazoa; phylum Chordata; class Amphibia; order Anura; family Ranidae; genus Aquarana; species Aquarana catesbeiana. Next base: position 378,642,087 of record NC_133326.1, on the reverse strand, counting down.
CCTTTACCCTTCAGGAAATATCACATCAATCGCTGATTCAAAATGATCTTACGTTTATCAGTTAAAGATTACAGTTTTTCCACGTACTGGTTTAAGGCACTGGTGATGTCACCCTGGTCTTACAGCAGCATCCTGGGAACTTCATGTCACATGTTACAGGAGGCAGACCCATAGGTTTTAGACTGAGTACCAGGAAGTTAAGGGAATTTAATTCATCTTTCCTTAGTAAAAATGGCTACTGTGAGAATAATGGCAAGTTGGGCCCCTTTCTCACGGCAAGCCTGCTCAGATCCCACTGTCTGTTTTTCAAGCGGATCGTAGCAGGCCATCCATTGACTCCTATGGGGAGACGGATGACAGACATGCTGTCCGTTTTCTCCTGATATCTTTCATACGCCGGCTCAGCGGAGATCAACGGAGAGATCTCCTGTTGAGCTGGAGGACTCCGCTGAAACGGATACGCCTCGTGTGAATGAGGCCTTTAAAAAAAAAAAAAAAAAAAAAAAAAAGGTATGCAAAGAATAATAAGCCTTCAATTATTTTTTAGTAATGTAAATTGCCATTACTCAGTAGTTCCTATTTAACTAGCGGCTTTATTTGGGTCATGAGGTGCAAAGCAATCAGCAAAAATAAGATGTTCCTCCCCTAATTTGGCCAATTTTAAAAAGCTCAGATTGCATTCTTCTTTCTGTGACAGCAACAGACAACCAAAGTCTCAGGTCTTCATAAGAGCTAAGGCTTCATGTACACGGGACGTATGATTACCACAACATGGTTTTGCCATGTTTGTCAGCGCTTTGCTACGTTTTAGTTTAGAAGCGTTTTTAAAAAATATATATATTTTTTTTTTAAACAGCCAAAAATGAAAAACGCAGGTAAACGAAACACGGCTAAATGCGAGTTACCACGTTTCGAAGCGTTTGGTGCTTGAAATGCCTCTAAACTCAGCTTCTGAACTCTTGTTTTGAGTTCCAAAAAAAAGCCTCTAAATTCAACTGCCTAGAAACAACTGTAAACAACCCTGTGTACATGTACTGATAAGATAACAAAGGAGAGTTCAGGAGCAGCTGAAAAAAAATGTCCAAATGCTCCTAAACCTCCATTTACCAGCAGCAGTGTACAAACTGTTGTAAAAAAATCATTATGCAAATGCTAGACGTTTAAACTGGGTGGTTTGATTTGTTTGCCCCTTCCTCCTCATTACATTCACATAAAAAACACTTTTCAAATAATAAAATCATGGGAGGTAGGGCTCATGGTCATTACTTATTGTTACATCTAATTTATAATATATAGCTGTGTTTAAGGCATCACTATATGTATTGTTTAAAAAATATAAAAAGTTGAAGGTTTTTAAATCCAATTGGCTTACATAATATAGCCTGCAGGCAAGAGCCCAATGTCTTAAATAGTCCGATGTAACCATAAGGCCTCATGCACACTGGATTACATAAAATAACGTTATAAAAATGCTAGTAGCTTTGCAGTGAGTTTTTCAACGTTTTTGCAATATAATTCTTTAGCGTTTATTAGCATTTTTTGCCACATTAGCGCTTTAAAAGAAAAAAAATGCATCAAAAAAACGCTGGTGAACCACATTTTTGAGCGTTTATCAGCGTTTGACGTTAGAGCATTTTTAAAGCTGAAAACAGCTGGAAAAACTCCTCTCAGAAACCACTAGTTTTGGGGTTTTTTAAAGCCATAAACTGCTGATAACAGCCTTTGTGTGTATAGACACATAGGATAACATGATAGGGAGTTTATTGACTGTAGAAAAAACATCTGAAGCCAAAAACAGCTGCTGTAAAAACGTCCAGTGTGCATGAGGCCTAAAAGTGGATAGAAAAAAAACAGTGAAAAGAATAAACCGCCCACGGTCAAAACCACACATTTTTTGGGCATAATGATTTATGACATGTTATTAAAGGAACAAAAAAAACTAAACTCAAAGTCTAGTATGGAATAATATAAATCCCTGCCCGCAATGCTCCAACCTTTCTGCCTTTTGGAAGCCAAAAAGATTTTACTGGAAACAAAAAGATAACGTGACCCAACAATGACCCTTTCTCCTTGACAGCCTGAAGAAAATGAGCCACCCTCCATGTGACTTGGGTTTATAGTAATCACACTAGAATGACAATCTAAAGAAAAAAGACATTTCAAAGAGAATCTGTAAAGGAATGTGTACTGCTCATAGCATCCAAATTCACCCATCATCCAAGGCAGGCCTGTCATAGACAGAAGCTGACTAGTTGCAACAGCTTTTACTAAAGCCTTTGTCCAGGAAAACAAAAAAAAACAAAAAAAAAAAAAAAACAAAAAAACCTTCCCTTGCAGTAGAGCTGTCCCTGCATGAGTTAAATACTCCAATAGGTATGGGGTATTGGAAAAAATCACTTTTACTCACCCGATCAACCTAGGGTTGCCACCTCACCCCTTTAAACCTGAACACATATGAATTACACAGGTTCTGAGGCTAATTTAATGCAGATAGGGCACCATGTTTAATTACCACCTTAATCAGCCACAGAACCTGTGCCAACCCCTTTACTCCCTTATGTCCCTCAACATCTTCAGGTCCAACGCAAGGCTATAGGCTCTGCATTGTACTTGATGTCAGGGGACTTGTGACCGCTGGTGGGTGGGGTAGAAGAGGCTGTGGGGACTGGTCTAGCTCAGGGAGCAAGGGATCAATTAAGTAGATGCGCTTTTTAGTTACCCTACACCTAAGGACTCATGTACACCTGAACACCTGTCAAGTTTTTATTGTTTTCTGTGTCCTTGTTAGGAAAATTCACCCCTTTTTTGTCCTGTAGTCATCATCAAACGCTATTCTAAAAGCTGGCCATACATGGTCGAATTTCGAAAGAATTTTCTTTGAAAATCAGAAATTTTGTGCATTTTGTGATCCAATGGTGCCACCATCGATTTAGAAATTCGACCAACCAAGCCTTCAATTTCACCTCCTGTTGCTACAGAAAATAATTTGTGGCTGGGAATCTTCTTTATCTCCGGGAATTTTCTTTTCTTGCCCATTCGCATTTCTTTTTCGATAACATTTCTCGCTCGATTCTCCCATCATCGATTAGAAAATTGTTCGTTCAAAAAATTTCCAACATGCCCGATTACTCAAATTTGATGGCCGTATGAAAATCGGCTGTTTCTGCAGCCCACTAATGGTGTGAAAATCAAACGAAAATTCTTAGATAAGATTTTCGCAAGAAAATTCTTTCGAATTTCGACCCATATATAGCCTGCCTTATGCTGGCCATGTACTATATGAAAAATCAGCCGAAATTCAGTAATTTAGACAGTTCATTCTTTTTTCGGCAAGTTAATGGGCACAAAATCGATAACCGTTGAGCTGAAAAAACGAAGGACAAGTTTGGAAATTTTCTGACAAATGAACGATAAATTGAAAGGTTAATGTGTTTCCTGTCCAGACTGTCGGCACTAGGTATATGTAAAAATAAATTAAAAAAATAAAAATAAAAAACAAAAAATGCATTAATTTAGCTCTACTGAACGATTTATCGGTCATTACATGATGGCACTATCATTTGCGCTCACGGCCGAATATTCGTTTCTCGAAAATGAGTTTGGCCAATTTTTTGTCTAGTGTATGGCCAGTATTAGGCTATCCAAAATGAAAAATAAATTAATAAATAAAAAATAAAAACTGCATTAATTTCTACTTGAAAAGTAAGATTAACTAGTTTGGCATTAGAGCATTTTTTTTTTGCATTACTTAAACTAGGGCTGAAACAATTAATCGATTAATCGACAACTAATCGATTATGAAAATAGTTGACAACTATTTTCATAATCAATTAATCGGCCAAACGATTAGTTGGCATGCATACAGAATGCATTTTTCAGGAAATACAGTGCAGAACACATGCAGCTCAGTACACCATACATACATGTCAGTAAGTGCCTGAGATCTTGTGAATGTGTAAGGAGCAATGCCTCATGGGACATGTAGTCCTGGGCAGGAAATTAGTGGATCTAAAGTCAGAAGTTTTTTTCCCCTTGCTATAGGGGCACTCTGTACCATACTTTGCAGCTTGCTATTGCGTCCTGAAGGCAGGAGCAGCCAGAAGCGTCGGTGGGGGACCCCAGAAGAGGAGAATCAGGGCTGCTCTGTGCAAAACTATTGCACGGAGCAGGCAAGTATAACATGTTTGTTGTTTAAAAAAAAAAAAAATTTAATTTAAAGACTCTGCAGGGAAGATCAACATCCGAACTCAAAGAAGGTGGAGTCTGATAGACTGGAGGTAATAGAAGTCATTACAATTACATTAAGGCCCCTTTCACACTGAGGCGTTGCAAAACCGCGGTAAAAACGATGAGCATTATTAGCGTGGTTTTACAGCGTTTTTGCCGCGTTAGCGTTAAAAATAGCGCTAACGCCCATGCGTTTTAATCGCGTTTTTATAGCGTTTTTAAGCATTAGCATCAGCAAACCTGACCATGTGTCCATGTGGTCATGTGACCTTCCCCACAGCTTCTGGGCAGTTTTAAAGCAGTATTACCGCGGTTTTACAGCGTTTCCCATTCATTTCAATTGGGATAGACGTTTTTACAGCGCTATTTGACGCGCCCAAAAGATGCTCCAAAAAAGCTGTTTGCAGGATTTTTTCCAATGCACAGCCAGCGCAACGCCTCAGTGTGAAAGGTTACACTGAGATACATGGGGGGCGTTTTTCATGCGGTATTTAGGCGGTCATTTTAGCGCTAAAACGTCTGAAAAACGCCTCAGTGTAAAAGGGGCCTTAAAGAAAAAATGCTTAGTAGTATTGTGCATTATATTTAAAATGATATCCATGAAAAAAATAAAAATAAATAAAAAAATGTATATCTATCTATACACACACACACACACACACACACAGCTTTTAGTACTACTTTAATATAAAAGATTTATATCACCCTTCATACAGCTTCATGTCTGACTTCCAGTTAATATGCCCATATATCCTACTTCTGGGTGTATTTCTTATATATGATATAAGTAATATATAATTTTACTGTCACAGTATAACTGAACCCCTTATAGTAGCGATTATCTGCCTTTTTGCACTATAAAGGCAAATTTTTATTTACTTTTTAACCCCATGACAGGTGATACAAAAAAAAAAAAGCAGGCTGCTGCTACTAAACGTCTTAGGCCTGGTTCACATCTATGTGTTTTTTGGTGCTTTTTGCAGAAAACCACTACAGTTCATTTAACATGGTTTCCTATGGGACATGTTCACATCTATGCCTTTTTCAGCTGCTGCGTATTTGGAAAGGCTCAGGGACTTTTTTTTCAACAAAAACAGAGCTTTTTTGGTTCAATAAACAAGCTGCAGAAATTTGCGTTTTTTAATCTGCCCAACAACAAATTGGGCAAAAAAAGCATAAATAATGCAAAACACAAATCACAGCAAAATCACGTGTGCAAAAATCACTGCAGAAACGGATCAAAGGCAAACTGCATAGGTGTGAACCGAGCCTTATGCTGGCCATACACGTATCAATCTTCAGACGAGAATATTCATACGAAAAATCTCTGTACATTCGCTGAACTAAAGAATGTAATTTGAAAATTTCACTTACTTTTAACATTCAGTTTTAAAATGAATGTAATTTCTGAAGGAAAACCACATGCACTGTCTGAAAATTCCTTTGATCAAGAAGTTTTCTATTATACTCCTTCGAAATTTCCCCATCACTATGGTCGAAAATAATGTCAATTTGACCCCACTAACGATTAGAAAATTGGACGAACGTTCTTAAAATTTTTTTTTTTAATTTTATTTTTTGAAGGAAGACATTGTTTTTGTATGGCCAGCATATAGTTGGTTATATTTACCACTGCATGTAGATATTTAAGAATAAATTGCCTTTTTTTATACTTTACATATTAACTAAATTATATACCACACTTTTTTTTTACGGTTATTATTCGATTAATCAAAACAATAAAAACGGTCAACTAATGGATTATGAAAATAATAGTTAGTTGCAGCCCTAACTCAAACCCCTAGAGCATTATATATTTCTGAAAGCAGAGACCGTGTAGAATAAAAAGATGATAGTTGCAAATTTTTATGTCGCATGATATTTGCACAACTGTTTATCAAAACGCAAATTTTCAGGGGAAAAAAAAACAATAAAAATTCATTTTAGTGCAAGTACACACAATATAACACTCATTTCATGTGCCCCTAATAACACAAAAAAACAATGGTATCCAAAAATCTCAATAGATGACACTTTAAAAGCCTTTACAGCTCATCAGTTTAGTGTTACTGTCAGCTCTGGTGCTAGAATTATTGCTCTCACTCTGTTTGCGGAGATACCTCACATCTAAAAGTACATTTGCCTTTGCGGGTGTGTGAGGGGCAACAGGGGTTACAGTTTTTTTTTTTAAATACATTTTATTATAATTTTATTTTACTTTATTTATGATAGCACTAGGCAAGCAACAGGTAATCTTTATGGACTAGTTCTGCTAGGTTAGATGTTCCCCCGGTTGAACCAGCCAGGGAATGGAAGATCTGAAACCGAAGTGACGAAATCGTTGCTTCCGGTTTCATTCAGTAGAGTTCGAAGCTTGTGCTTAATGGTTCACTCTTCAGACATACATAGTACGTCCAAAGAACTTGACTAGTTGAAAATAACTATTAGTTTTCTGAAGCACTTTTTTTTAATAATATTTTTGTATCTTAGTGCTGCTGATCTTGTTCAGCCTACCTGTAGCCATTTCCTATCTACATGCACACTCCAGTGGCAGCTGTCATTACCCAGGACCAGCACTCTGACACTGGCAATGGTGGAATGAGTTTGTGCAACAAGTGTTGGGGTAACTTCTAAGGCTTCCTGTTCAAATGGCCCATTATGACCACCGGCTACGGGAAACTGCAAAAATTTGACTGTGATTTTGCCACGTTTTGCAGCCGGCAGTCAAAACATTCCTATTCTGAATGCGATTCATCTGTGTTCAGGAGAGGGAGGTTGAACCTCCCCTAACCACAGCAGCTCCTAAATGATCCTAAAAGCCTATGTGTACATGGATGCATAGGCCTTTAAAGCGGGATTCCGGCCAGCAAAAATTTTTTTTTAACCTCTTGACATCCGGAGGCCGTCATATGACGGCCTCGAGTTTCGGGGGTTATATCTGAATGATGCCTGAGGCTACAGACATCATTCAGATACCGGCATTTTCAGCCGGCAATTCCGTACACCATAAGAACGATCATAGCGGCTGTTCCGCCGCTTGATCGTTCTTACAGGCGGCGAGAGGGGACGCCCCCCCCTCCCGCCGCCCTCCGGTGCTTCTACCGACTCACCTCAGCGATCGGTGAGAGTCGGATAGCGGATCCGCCGGCACCGGATGTTCACCATAGAGATTTCCGGTGGACCAGATGGTCGCCGGAGTCTCTATGATCGTTCGGAGGCCGGGCGCGATGTTATGACGTCACGCCCGGCCTCTGCATTCAAAAAAACGACGCCGCTTCGGCTTTTTTTTTTTTTATTTTAGGCTTCCCAGCCTAGAGGTGAGATGTGGGGTCTTATTGACCCCATATCTCACTGTAAAGAGGACTGATCGTGTCATATTCCTATTATAAGGGATGTTTACATTCCTTGTAATAGGAATAAAAGTGATCAAAAAAACCTTTTTTTTTTAAAAAGTGTCAAAATAAAAAATTTTAAGTAAAATTAACAATAAAAAAAAAAAAAAAAAATTTTTAAAGCGCCCCTGTCCCCGTGAGCTCGCACGCAGAAGCGAACGCATACATAAGTCCTGCCCACATATGAAAACGGTGTTCAAACCACACATGTGAGGTATCGCCGCGAACGTTAGAGCGAGAGCAATAATTTTGGCCCTAGACCTCCTATGTAACTCAAAACATGTAACCAGTAAAAAATTTTAAAGCGTCGCCTATGGGGATTTTTAAGTACCAAAGTTTGGCACCATTCCACGAGTGTGTGCAATTTTGAAGCGTGACATGTTAGGTATCTATTTACTCAGCGTAACTTCATCTTTCACACAATGCAAAAAAATTTGGCTAACTTTGCTGTTTTGTTTTTTTCAAAGCATGAAACTGTTTTTTTTTTAAAAACGCGTTTGAAAAATTGCTGCGCAAATACCGTGCGAGATAAAAAGTTGCAATGACCGCCATTGTATTCTCTAGGGTATCTGCTAAAAAAACATATATAATGTTTGGGGGTTCTATGTAATTTTATAGCAAAGAAATTATGATTTTTGACATGTAGGAGCGAAGTGTTAGAAATGGCCTGGATGCGAAGTGGTTAAAGTCAGCAGCTACAAACACTGTAGCTGCTGACTATAAATAAGTACACTTACCTGTCCTGGGTGCCCGCGACGTTGGCCACCCGAGGCCGACCCGTCCCTCGGCACCGCCATCCTAAGGGAAACAGGCAGTGGAGCCTTGCGGCTTCACTGCCAGTTTCCTACTGTGCACACGCGAGCGGCGTGGCGCTCTGTGAATGGCCCCGTGGTTTTCTGGGAACACACACAGTTCCCAGAAGGCAACGGGGCCGCTCACCGAGGAGCGGGACACGCCGCGGAATAGGAAGAGGCAGATGATTAGGAAGACTGCCTAGCAACAAGGGTTCAGTGGCTTTCCACTTTAAGGATTTGAGTTTAGGAGCTTTGGCAAAAGATAACATCAAAAGCTCCTAAACTCAAGTTTAGGAGCCGTAGTGTACATGAAGCCTAATGCCGCGTACACACGAGCAGACTTTCCGGCATACTTGGTCCGGCGGACTACAATCCGACCGTGTGTAGGCTCCGGCGGACTTTTCCGCCGGAGTTTTTCCCAAAAGCCCGCCGGACCTAAATTTGAAACATGTTTTAAATCTTTCCGTCGGACTCAGTTTCTGGCGGAAAGCCCGCTCGTCTGTATGCTGGTCCAACGGACCAGATACGAGGCAAGGACAGGGTATTGCATTTCGCTCTCGCGGCAATAGGAAAAAAATTTTTCCTACTGCGGCGAGCGCGGGGCATACCAGGCCCTTAGGTCTGGTATGGATTATAGCGAGAACCCCCTACGCCGAAAAAACGGCGTGGGGTCCCCCCTACAATCCATACCAGACCCCGATCCGAGCACGCAGCCCGGCCGGTCAGGAAAGGGGGCGGGGACGAGCGAGCGCCCCCCCCCCCCACTGAATCGTACCAAGCCGCATGCCCTCAACATGGGGGGGTGCCCACCCCAACGCACCTTGTCCCCATGTTGATGAGGACAAGGGCCTCTTCCCGACAACCCTGGCCGTTGGTTGTCGGGGTCTGCGGGCGGGGGGCTTATCGGAATCCGGGAGCCCCCTATAATAAGAAGGCCCCCAGATCCCGGCCCCCCACCCTATGTGAATGAGTATGGGGTACATGGTACCCCTACCCATTCACCTAGGGAAAAAGCATCAATAATAAAACACACTACACAAGTTTTTAAAATAATTTATTAAACAGCTCCGGGGGGGGGGGGGGGGTCTTCCTCCGGCTTCGGGGGTCCCTCTGGTTCCTCTTCTCCCGGCGTCCGGTTGGTTCTTCTCCACTCCCTCCGGCCTCTTCTCCCGGTGTTCCAGTTCTTTGGCCGGCTCCTCCGCTGTCTTCAGGCCGCTCTTTTGCCAGCGGAGGTCCGGACTTGTCTTCTTCCCTCCTCTCTTCTCTAGATGTTGACACGACGCTCTCTTCGGCTGGACTGCTCTCTGAGGGCTCCGTTGTGACTTATATAGGCCGGGTGATGTGGACCACGCCCCCTAAAACGTCACAGTCCCAGCATGCCCAGGGACTGTGACATCATAAGGGGGCGGGGTCTCCGCCTATATAAGTCACAACGGAGCACTCAGAGAGCAGTCCAGCCGGAGAGAGCGTCGTGTCAACATCTGGAGAAGAGAAGAGGGAAGAAGACAAAAAGCCCAGAAGTCCGGACCTCCGCTGGCAAAAGAGCGGCCTGAAGACAGCGGAGGAGCCGGCCGAAGAACTGGAACACCGGGAGAAGAGGCCGGAGGGAGCGGAGAAGAACCAACCGGACGCCAGGAGAAGAGGGACCCCCGGAGCCGGAAGAAGACCGCCCCCCCGGAGCTGTTTAATAAAATAATTTTAAAAACTTGTGTAGTGTGTTTTATTATTGACACTTTTTCCCTAGGTGAATGGGTAGGGGTACCATGTACCCCATACTCATTCACATAGGGTGGGGGGCTGGGATCTGGGGGCCCTCTTATTATAGGGGGCTCCCGGATTCCGATAAGCCCCCCGCCCGCAAACCCCAACAACCAGGGTTGTCGGGAAGAGGCCCTTGTCCTCATCAACATGGGGACAAGGTGCTTTGGTGTGGGGGGGCCCGCAGGGCCCCCCCTCACCCAAAGCACCCCCCATGTTGAGGGCATGCGGCCAGGTACGGTTCAGGAGGGGGGGGGGGGGGCTGGCTCGTCCCCACCCCCTTTCTTGACCGGCCAGGCTGCGTTCTTGGATCGGGGTCTGGTATGGATTTTAGGGGGGACCCCATGCCGTTTTTTCGGCGCAGGGGGTTCCCTTTATAACCCATACCAGACCTAAGGGCCTGGTATGACCCGCGACGGGGCTCGCAAGGTGTCAATCTTGCCGATAAAAGCGGCAAGATTGACTTCTTTTTCTAGTCCCGTCATACCCGAGTCACGTTCAAAACGAACGGACTTATCCATGTGTGGGCAAGTCCGTTCATTCTGAAAGTCTGCCGTAACTCTGGCGAAAGTCCGTCGGAAAGACGAGCGGATTTAGCCCGCTGGAAATTCCGGTCGTGTGTGGGCAAGTCCATCCGTTGTAAAGTCTGGCGCACCTGGCGGACAAATTCCGTCGGAAACTGTGCCGGACCAAGCATGCCAGAAAGTTTGATCGTGTGTACGCGGCATAAGACTCCATTTACACCTGGGCATTCCGGAATATACATATCAGTATCCCCAGCGATTCCAGAATTGTGGCAAAATGCGGGACACGTTTGCGATGCCATTACTATAATGGCACCCCAATCAAGGTACGATTTTGCCACGTCTGTCACGCGATAAATTTTAAATTAAAGCTTTTTTTCAGCAAGCTTTGCACATTGCGATTTCTTCCACAATCGCATGACAACTGCAGCAAACTTGCACCACGATTGGGGTGCCATTAGAAATGATGGCATCACAACCACCTTCTTTGTTTTGCTGCAATTATGGAATCGCAGGCAGAATCGCTCAGGTGTGAATGGCTCCATGCAGACTAGCGTTTTTCCTAAGCTAGAAAAAATGTTGGATGAAAAATGCTAATAGTAGCATTTTTGTGACAACTTCTAGGAGCATTTTAGTAGCTTTTAGAAGCATTCAGGATCATTAGCATTTAGTGTTTTTGCAGTATATGGGAAAAAAAAAAAAAAAAACGCTCTGAAAACAATTTTTTTTATTGCTCCTAGATGCTGAAGCTCAAAAAATGCTAACAGCCTAAAATACTGTGCATGGACACATAGGATAACACTATTTAGGTTCTAGGAGCAGAAAAAAAAAAAAAAAATTCTGACAATTACTTAGATCAGGAATCTCACCTCTACTTTTCATTGGCTTAAAGCAGTAGTAAACTCTCTAAAAGATACCCTATTTAAAAAAAACATTCTAATGTAAATATCGATTTTCAATCAATCAAATGGGCACTAAGAGTATGCCCAAAAATCATTCTTACTGTTTTTTTCTTTTATATTATAAATGCTCACCCTTGAAATTAGCCGCCACCATAGGAACTGTGGTCTTCCGGGGTCTGTATTCTATTTTACTTCCACCCACAGCTATTATTGTCCCTAATCCCACGCATGCGCAGTAAAAGGGCTATCCAAGGTGTCCATGATCCTCTTCAAATTGCAGAAGTACAATCAAGTCTCGCGTGATGTCGGGGCTGACGTCGACACTCGGAAATGATGCAGCCCCAGCATAGACCCTGCATTTTTCCGGCAGGGTCTCTGCTTGCCGGAAAAACAGGGAATAAGGTGTATACGCGGGTGACGTCAGAAGTGAAAAATATACAGAATACAGGAAAGGCAAGCAGGTAAGGAGACTTTCACATTGTGCAACTCGTTTTAAAACCTACAATTGTCCATTTACATAAAAGTCGTTGAAATAGATATGCAACCACTTTAAGTATAAGTTTGGTTATGTTTTGATCAATAAATATTGTTGCATCTTTAGTGATCCAGCGCCTTGGCTTCGGCTTTCCTTACATGTTCTACGGATCTTTCCTCTGGTCTGAATTGCTAAGAGCTATGGATCACAGCCTGGTTTAACTCCTTTGCTTGGTTTTCCAGTGCATTTGCCCCTATTTGCTGTTGGCAGTTCAAGTTGTTGTTTGCGGATCTTTGACTACCCTTTTACTGCTACTTCCACTCAATATAGATACATAAACCCATTGTGAGCGGTTGGTTAGTGTGTCTTCTGGCACATGTTAATTATGCTTGTTTTATTACCAAAACAGCAGATGAGGGGAAATTAGCCAATGGGGATACCCACTCTAGGGACGACCAACTCAAGCAGGACTTGCCTTCACTCGGGAGAGATTTCTTCTCACTTCCTATTGTGTCTCCATTATTAGAAGTGAAAGAAATCTCCCAATAATTTCCTACTGTATCCAAAAATTGACTTCAAGTAACACTTATTCCAAAAACTTCTTACCTCATAATAAAATGACACTGCGTAAAAACTAAAGTAGCACTATAGGTAAATCTAAAAGATATCCTTCGCGCTGGTGGATGATAAAATATAGATAGTGACTAGATATTTATAAAATAAATATTACTTATCAAAAGGGTGATAATATTGCAGCAAAATAGGGGTGTTCACACCAACACTTAGTACAGTAGATATTACCTATAGTGCTGTAGATATTAAAATAAATTTCGCGCAATATTAATAGTATAAAGCAAATAAGTGTGAAAACTGTAAACATGGACAAAATAATGGCTTATAAGATAGTGGTTTCTGCAGCTACTGTTGCAAGGATCAGCGATCTCTATATTGCAGCATATAGCAGTTGCCGCTATCTTTTAGTGGGGTGATGGTGCTAAAATATACGTGAATAAAAACATATATAAATAACTGATATAGTGTTATAGTTGCAATCTAAAATTACCGTAAATCAAAAACAAATCTGAAATACCGTGAATAAATTATCGTGAATAGAAACAAATCCTTGTGAATAAAAAATGAATCCTTCTATGGTCATAGATAATAAATGATATGTGCAACCAATCATAAATAGTATCATAAAGTAGTAGACGAAAAAATAGTGAACATTAAAAATTGTGCAATCACAGTCCACTTCAGTGCTATATTATAGTGCAGGTGATGAAAATATAGATATAAAGTTCTTGAAAGAGGTAGATGGGTAGCAACATGTAAACAGTTTATAGGTAATTCTTCTATTCAAATCTGGTCTCTGTAGTATAATGGGTATATAATTCCTGTGGTGGTATCTCCTAGTGTGGTCTCACAGAACCCTCACCTTCTATTTGTAGTAATCAGGCATTGAGTGGTTGTTGCTTTAAGATGTAGAAGCAGTCTCTGGGAACCTCTCAGATGGTGTGTACCGCTCCAGCCAAACCCTACGCGTTACGACACCGTCACGTGTCTTCATCAGATGAAGACATGTGACGGTGTCGTAACGCGTAGGGATTGGCTGGAGCGGTGCACACCATCTGAAGCACAAGTGAGAGGGCACTGAGAACGCCAGACCTTTACTTATTTACTCTGCCTGTTTTTTTATGTATTAAATGTAAGAGCATTACTTAAATACTCCCCCCTTTGTTTTAAAACTATAATACACTAGTGGACCCCCCTTTTTCTCCCCCTCCCCATCTGTTTATCTCCCCTATTGCTGAGTTAACTAGAGCAGAGCCACACAGAAGAAATCATGGAGAGATAATAACAAAGAAAGAGAGGTTCCCAGAGACTGCTTCTACATCTTAAAGCAACAACCACTCAATGCCTGATTACTACAAATAGAAGGTGAGGGTTCTGTGAGACCACACTAGGAGATACCACCACTTATTTGCTTTATACTATTAATATTGCGCAAAATTTATTTTAATATCTACAGCACTATAGGTAAAACTCCCCCCCCCCCCATTTTGAATAGAGTAAGGGAGGGTTATAACCTGTCAGATTTTTATTCATCTGTGTCCCATTGCAGAGATTTCCCTACACATCCTGTCCCATATCCAAAGAGCAAGTGAGAAAATCCCTGCAAATTAGAGGAACTCCTTGGGGACCCCCAAGTCACCAAAACTAGTGTCCCCATGGGATGATTTCCCCTCTATTACTATTCAGGGGACAACCCAAAATTTGGGATTTACTTTTACTTTCAATGAGAATGGAAAACAGGACAAATAGAGAGGGGGAATCTCTAACAGGTGCGCAAATAGCAAGAAAAAAATAAAAAAATAAAAAACAAATAAAAGAAGAAGAGGAAGGTTTTGCCTTTAGTTATACTTTAACTCTTCCGAAAAGAGGCTACAAGTTTAATTTCATTTTGCAGCTAATAAAATATTTACCAAGTTATACAATTTAGAAAAACATCTTATAGTGCCAGCTAATACTTTAGTAATAACATGGCCAAGTCAAGACAGCAACACTGTATACCAGTGTTTATAAGGAAGAACCAAATTAAACTAAGCAACGGAAATTGCCTCACACTGGAAGATCCACATATTTAAGCATTTAATCACACTCTTATGACCATTTATGCCTGGAGTGTAAAGCACTCAGTGCTTTGTAATATATACTGCAGGCTTGGCACTTATTTAACCACTTGCCTACTGGGCACTTTCACCCTCTTCCTGCCCGGGCCAATTTTCATTGCTCTCGCACTTTGAATGACAATTCTATTTGTGTGAAAATCAAATAAAGCTTTCTTTTGGTGGTATTTAAAGCGGGGTTCCACACAAATTTTGAACATTATCTCTATGCATTCTCTTCCTTGCCTAGATGCTGACATGCTGTGTAAAAAAATGTAAATCGCCGTAATTACCTTTTATTTTTCTAATCTTCTTAGCACTTCCTGGTTTTCCTCCCATGGGAGTAGGCGTGTTTCTAGCCTCTCCCAGACCTCCCACAGTCCCCTGGGAGCTAGTCTCAGGCTTCCCAGCATGCATTGTGCAACAGTGTCATCACAACATCTCGGTGAATGCTGGGAGCACAGCATTCACCGCATCCAGGAAATACATGCTTGTGGGCTTCAAATGCCCACAATGAAGATGGAACCCGCCTTCAGTGAATTTTATAAGTTATTCTTTACAACGAAATCGGACACAGGCAGACTTATTACACAGAACATGTGAGTAGATAATCATGAGAAGAAAAGTTTGTGAATGAACTCCAAAAAAAAAAACAAAAAACGATAGATAGGTGGACCCCCGCTTTAATCACCATTGGGTTTATTTTTTGCCATCCTGCATGGAGTCAATCAGAAAAGTTGGATTTTTCGGATTTCTAACTTCCCCTTAGATATGTAAATAATCACCTTGTAAAACAACCCATTCAGTTTAAAATAGAAATGAAAAAGACAAAACATTTTTGTATAGGATATAAAAAATTATAAATCACTTTTTTCCAAGTGATCACATTCCCCCTGTTCTCAGCTGCGTAAGAGCTGGGGGGGGGTGGGGGGGGGGTGGCAACAGTTACAATGAGCATAGCTAGAGAACTGACCATGATATGCTCCCCCCTGCTTAGTGTGGTCAGTTTTTAATAGGAAAGTAAGGGGACTAGCAGGAACACCAGGGATTTCACACAAAGGAAACAATACAAAGAGAACAGGATACTTTCTCATACAAGTACATTGTACAATAGGCACATATTAGGAATATGAAATGTTGGGTTTACATACTCTTTAACCACTTGCTGACCGGCTCACGCCGATATAAGTCGGCAAAGTGGCACGAGTGTGCAAAACAGCGGCTAGCGCGCTCAATGTCCGCCAGTGGCTCACGATGGTGGCGATGTAAACAAGGCATTTCCTATTCTGCCTAGTGACATAACAGGGATCTACTGCTCCCAGTGATCTCTGTCATGTTCTAGTGAGCCTATCCCCCCTACAGTTAGAACACGCTGAGGGCACACACTTAACCCCTTGCTCACCCCCTAGTGTTTAACCCCTTTCCTGCCAGTGACATTTACACAGTAATCAGTGCATTTTTATAGCACTGATCGCTGTATAAAATGTCATTGGTCACAAAATAGTCTCAAAAGTGTCCGATCTGTCCGCCACAACGTCACAGTCACTATAAAAATCGCAGATCGCCGCCATTACTAATAAAAATGCCATAAATCCATCCCCTATTTTGTAGACACGGTAACTTGCTCAAACCAATCAATTTACGCTCATTGCGATTTTTTTTACCAAAAATATGTAGAAGAATACATATTGGCCTAAACTGCGGAAGAAATTTGTTTTATTTTTTGGGGGATATTTATTATAGCAAAAAGTAAAAAATATTGCTTTTTTTTTTTAAATTGTCGCTCTTTTGTTTATAGAGCAAAAAATAAAAACCGCAGGAGGTGATCAATTACCACCAAAAGAAAGCTCTATTTGTGGGAAAAAACGGACGTCAATTTTGTTTGGGTACAACGTCGCACGACCGCGCAATAATCAAAGCGCCGCAGTGCCGTATCGCAAAAAAGGGCTTGGTCAGGAAGAGGGTAAATGCTTCCGGGGCTGAAGTGGTTAAGATAGGTGGGTGAGACTCAAATCAAAAAAGCACTTCCCCCTCCCTTCTTCATAGTACAGGCACCCATGTTCACCCAACAAGAACCTGCATATTTTAATAAAGCTGAGGGTTAGGCCTCATGCACACAGCTGTAGACAATTTGAACATGATCTTGCTGACAGGAAATACTGCATAAACAGCAGCCGGTATTGCACCCTTAAGCCTCATGCACACTGGACGTTTTTAAAGCAGCCGTTTCTGGCTTCAGACTTTTTTTTCTACAGACAATAAACTCCCCATCATGTTATCCTATGTGTCCATGCACACATAGGCTGTTATCAGCAGTTTTTGGCTGAGGTGTTTTTTTTTTTTGCTTTAAAAAAACACCCAAAAGTAGTGGGTTCTGAGAGGAGTTTTTCAGCTGTAAAAACAATCTAACATCATTTTTGATCCATTAAAAAAAAAAAAGAAAAAAAAAAAACGTGGATAAACGCTAATAACTGCTAAAAAAAAAAAAAAAAAAAAAAAAAAAAAAAAAAAAAAAAAAACTTACTGCGAAGTGTGCATGAGGCCTAACTGATACGGACACACACATATGTCTGCATGTCATCATGTGCCATCCTCGCTGTTGCTGCCTAGACATTCTTAACCACTTCAGCCCCGGAAGAATTTACCCCTTCCTGACCAGGCCATTTTTTGCGATACAGCACCGCGTTGCTTTAACTGACAATTGCGCGGTCATGCGACGCTGTACCCAAACAAAATGCATGTCCTTTTTTCCCCCACAAATAGAGCTTTCTTTTGGTGGTATTTTATCACCTCTACGGTTTTTATTTTTTGCACTATAAATAAAATTTAAAAAAAAAGTGACAATTTTGAAAAAAAAAAAAAAAAAAAAAAAAAAAAAAACACAATATCTTACTTTTTGCTATAAGAAATATCCCAAATTATTATTATTTTTTAAACTAATTTTTTCCTCAGTTTAGGCCGATATGTATTCTACATATTTTTGGAAAAAAAAGAAATCGCACTAAGCGTATATTGATTTGCTTTTTACTAGTAATGGCGGCAATCTGCGATTTTTAGTGGTACTGCGGCAGACAAATCAGACACTTTTGACACATATTTGGGACCAGTGCCATTTATACAGCGATCGGTGCTATAAAAATGCACTGATTACTGTATAAATGTCACTGGCAGGGGTGTTAACACTATGGGGCGATCAAGGGGTTAACTGTGTTCCCTAGGTGTGTTCTAACTGTGGGGGGATGGGACTGACTAGGGGAGGAGACTGATCGGTGTTCATACTTAGTATGAACACACGATCGGTCTCCTCTCCCCTGACAGAACCAGGATTTGTGTGTTTACACACACAGATCCTGGTTCTCGCTCTGTCACGAGTGATCATGGTGCCCGGCAGTCATCGCGCCCGCCAGGCACTGGCATCGGCTCTGGGGATACGCCTCTTACAGCGTCTTAAAGAGCCGACGTACAGCTACGGCGACTGGTCAAGAACCGGTTAACTTTCCTTGAATGAGTCACTCACTAGGCAGAGGTGGGGCAGGCACAGAATGACCTCAGCCCACAGTCATTGTGAATGACTGAAGACCAAGGTCATTTTGCGCATTCACTGCCATCATGTGAACGATTTATCTGGGGGAGATGTACCAGCAATGTGTAGTTTCCCACACAGGTGTATAATGGCCTTGGTCTTAAGCCACCCAGAATGACTGAAGGCCGAGATTATTCTGTGCCTGAGCCTCTGCATAGACAATATTGAAGTTTACATCTGCCCCGGTACTGAATTCACTAGGCAGCTGTGGCACAGCATATGGGCATGTCCATTCACCATATACGCATGGAAATGTTTGCAATTAAGAGGTGCACCGAATGCGATACGATTAAGAGGTTCACAGCCATGCGATCAGATTCCTGTCTGAATTGACAGTTCACACTGCGATATGCGAACTGATCTGGGGGTGTCATTAACTTTATTGACACTCCCAGCAGTTCATATAGGGCAGTGTGAACTGCCTGCAGGAGACATGCGATGTGGGAACTCGTACTGGATTTGCAGGGCTGCCGCATCGCTGCAGTGTGAACCAAGCCTTAAAAAAGAAAGCCAAAAAAAATGCTCCTCCCAGGTTCAAATGCATTGAAAATGCAGCAAGAACGCATCATTAACGCACAAGTGTTACATTTTTGAGTCACATGACCTAGGAAAAGCACACCATAAGCAGTATGCCCAAAATAACGGCAAAAATCACAGCAAATTCGCAGGGAAATCGCGCTGCATTTTTGGTGCCATTATTGGCACCTTTTTCTCTTAACGGCCGAATGTCAATAACACCATTTTCGGCCAAAGTGTTGGTGCATCTCTATTTGCATTACATACAGCATAAAGTACAGACCATCAAAATCGACCTGTGGACACAAACTTTCCTCGTTTTGGTTTACACTGCTAGACACTACATTTTCACTTTCATCAGCTCATCCCCCACAGTGATCACCTTTTGTGTCACTTGATCCTCCCTTTTACATTGTAAGCTCTAATGAGCAGGGCCCTCAGATTCCTGCTGTATTGAATTGTATTGTAACTGTACTGTCTGCCCTCATGTTGTAAAGAGCTGCGAAAACCGTTGGCGCTATATATAAATCATGAATAATAACAATAATATTATTAATATTAATATACCCGTGGGAATGGGCCCATAATACACAATACTGCTGTATACATCATGGATCTGAGGCAGTGTATTGTATGCCTGTGTATTTGTTCTCTTAAAATGAAACTTTAGTTAGGGCTTTAAAAATTGGTAGCAGGTGGGTTTTAGCTCTGGTTCACATTGATGCTACTTTGAAATCGCGTAACTTCACTTGAAGTTGCGCGATTTCAAAGTAGCAAGGTCAGCACGATTTCAAAGTAGCAAGGCCAGCACGATTTCAGCTGCTACTTAATAGACATCTGTGTGGCTTCATGCACAGATGTCTATTGAAGTCACAGCTGAAATCTGCAAAAGAAGTACAGGAACTACTTTTGCAAATCGGCGCGGCACTGCAAAATCGGTGTCGCACTGATTGGAACAGTTCCATTGCCCCAAATAGGTTGCAACTTGTCATGCAATTTGATCTCTCAAATCGCATGACAAATCGCTCCAATGTGAACCTAGGCTTATGGCAGAATTGACACTGTAGATCTCTTCTACCAAAAGCTTTCTTGCCTGCTTGAATTTTAACTGTACCTTGAGAACCAACCGTGCAGCTCCATGTACAACCCTGGCATTTACCAGGAGTAAATGCTGGGAAGTAGTAATCCCTGTCTGCATGCACAGGAGTAATGCCATCCATGGCTGGCCATTAAAAAAAGGAATATGACTCTGAACTCGAGACTAGACCAAGAGAAATGGCAGAGGCAGAGCAGTGAGGGGGGAGAACAGACACTGCGAGAGAATGCACACTTAAAGCTCTTGTCATAATATGCCTCTAGGAGGCCCAAAAACGGTAAAGTTATGTTTAATGGTCGGGCCAGAGAATCGTGCATGATCCAGTGACTGGATTGTAAATAGTTGCAGGCACCAAAATGTGGTCAATCAACTACAACTTCCCTAACCTCCTGAAATGTAAGTCAAAAAGGTGGATGTGCCTGTTCTAAAATACCCATAGAAAATGTAAGGGTTGACTAATATAACAAACAACTAAAGCTAGCCATTACAAAGTTAGATTCACTCAGGCTACTATGTCACCCCTTTCCACCCTTTGCTTCCTCCATACAACCTGTACTATCATTTCCCACATTCAAAAGCGTTCTGTGATTGGAGAGAACTTTTCATTCATCTGCCTGTCCTCTATTCACAAAGTGCATTTCTGATACTATGGCTTTTATGAGTGGAGCAAGGGGAATGAAGGAGTGGGCACTTTCTGCTCATTATTAACCCCGGCAGCACAGGAAGGTACACAGCTGCAGGGATATCCTGGGGCAGCGCAATGAAGATTTCAACCTAATACAGTGGCCACCAGCGCAGCGCACAGGATACTTTTCATTCACTGCAAATACAGTCCTTGGAGTTGCTTTAAATCAAGTAGAAAAAGAAGAAAAAACGAGAAAACTCTGCCTAACTCAGCAGGGAGCATATTGGACCTTTTAAGAGGGAGTACTGCTTCCACAAAGAGCAAGGATCGTTTTTTGCAGCATGGTGGCAGGAGATAGGGTTTTCTACTCAGGCTGAGGCTGCTTTCTAAAGAACATAAACTATAAAAGACGTTGAACACCTTTTGTTGTAATGAACTGGTGCAAGGTTCTTCAAAATATGGCCCTCCAGTTGTTCAGGAACTATAATTCCCATCATGCCTAGTCATGTCTGTGAATGTCAGAGTTTTACAATGCCTCATGGGATGTGTAGTTCCGCAACAGCTGGAGGACCGTAGTTTGAGGATCCCTGGTCTAGCGCATTTAAAAAGTTTGGCTGGCCTGTTAAAGCTTAAAAAGTACAAAAAAAGGCAAAACGTATTTTTTTCAGTTTTGGATAGAGGGGATATGGATTAGAACACCTGTCCTGTTTCCCATTATCATTGAAAGTGGACGTAAAAGAAAATCCCCAAATTTTGAGTTGTCCCCAGAAAAGTAAGAGGGGAAATCCCTGGGGGTACCCAAGGGATTGCTTTAATTAGCAGGGATTTCCTCTCACTTCCTGTTTGGCTATCGGACAAGAAGTAAAGGGAATTCTCCCCTATGGGACACAGAGGGCAAAAAAAAAAAAAAAAAAAAGTAAGAGGGGTTATAACCCTTCCTTATTCTATCCAAAAGAAAAAAAAAAAAAACATTTTGCCTATAGTTCTACTTTAGGTGTGGAATGTCTAATAAGAATTAGAGATTGTAAAATGCCTGGCTATAAATACCTTCCTACATTCTCTGCTGTGGACTAGCTTGAATTTGGTAGGTTATGTGATCCAATTTAACATACCAATGAAAATGTACATTATAGATTTAAAAAGCTCATTAACATTCCTTCAAAAGAGAATAAAAAACGTAGGTAGCCTAAAGAATTTATTTGTAGACATGAGATGGCAGCTTGAAGAAAAAAAGGTGATTACAGGAAGTCAAAGTGCAGAGCTGCTATTCTTTTAGGTATTTTCTATAAGACATTTTAATGCCCGTTTCTTTTTCATCTTAAGAGGGAAAATAGTGGTTTTATAACTATTGCTATTATGATAATATTAAGCAGGATTTATATAGTGCCAACAGTTTGGGAAGTGCTTTACAGAATAAAATGAAACAGTACAGTTACAATACAATTTGAGATGGTTGAGGGTTAGGGGGACCCTGCTTGTGGGAGATTTCTTTATTAGAGCCCTTTCACACTCACAGCGCAGCCGCAGAAAGGGTTAAATGTGATCGAAAAGCGCAGCTGCCGAAGGACTTTGCAGGCGCTTCGGAAGCAGTGCCCATTAAATTCAATGGGCAGGGGCGGTGTATACACCGCTCCAAAGATGCTGCTTGCAGGACTTTTTCTAACACCCTGCAAGCGCACCACTCCGGTGTGAAAGCACTAAGGCTTTCACACTGGGGTGGGGGGTCATTTTTCAGGCGCTATTTTTAGCACCTGAAAAACACAGTCAGTGTGAAAGGGGTCTTTATGGTCCTTTTCTTGGAGTATATTACGGTACACAGGAGGGGTCATCAGATATACAGGGTTACACTGTTGCCATCAGGAGATTGGATGATGGCAAAGCAAAGCTTTACGTACAACCCAATATAACTCCTCCAACTATACCAGTGTTAGTTTTGACATCAAATTTCAATTTCGTTTTGGGCCTGGTTCACACCTATGCATTTTTTAGTGCATTTTCAGTTTTGCAGAAACACACTACAGTCCATTTAACATGGCTTCCTATGGATGTAGTTCACATCTGGTTTTTGGTTCCATAGACTTCCATGGATCAAAAGAGTGTATTGAAAAATGCAAAATGCACCTGGAATATGCAGACTGCAACCTGCATAGGTGTCAACCAGGCCTTAGTCATAGTCTTTTGATTAATATGCCATTTTAGTCGATTAAAAACTCCAGTACATTTTAGTCAACCACTCAGGGCACATAGACAGATAGAGACAGGGCGGTCTCCCTGTGTTGGATCACATACATATACGTGATCCTGTATTTCTGGGTAGGTGGTGTGTACGCCGCCCCATCTGTGCTGTGATTCAGTAGAGCACAAGCGATCAGAAAATCTTAGTCAATGATTTAGAGCTGGGACCTGCTCATCGGCTTAGCGAATCAGAGGACAGAGCCCTGTGTTTACTAACAACATAGGCCTCTGTACACACAGCAGAGATATGGCTGTTTTTTTTCGCCCTGCAAAGCAAAGCCACATCTACTAGTAAATGCAGCACACATTAAAAAATGTGTGGTGATCGAATACCACAAAAAAAAAAAAAAAAAAAAAAAGGCTCTATTCCTGTGAAACGTACAGTGTTGCATTACCATAAAATGGCCCATTAAAGTAGCACAGTGCTGAATAGCAAAAAAATGCTCTAGTCATGAAGGGGGTAAAACCTTCCAGAGCTCAAGTGGCTAAAGGATGTACGAATAGGAGACAGGTGACTGGCTTTCAAATCTGAGAAAAAAAAAAAAAATATGTGGAAAGGTTTTTACTCTCAGGAGGAGAGAACACCTCCATTCCGTAAAAAACTGAGGTATGCTGGGAGTTGGAGGGGTTATATGGATCTGTCCTTATAGCTGTGTTTTGCCAGTGTTCAATCTCTTCTTGAAGGCAGCAGTATAACTCAATGTATCCAAATACTCATCATGTAAGGTATAAATGGCAAACACATTTTCAATAGAGTGGGCAAGGGTTTGAGGAACTTCTGCCAAAATTTATTGCTGTCATTTCCTTCCTGTCATGGTGACAACAGCAGATTTCTTGTATGGGCGTTACATACAAGAGGGGGTTAGAAAAGTCCCCCAAATGGGGTCACAGGCGAAGATAAAATCCTGACATACAGTGGGGAAAATAATTATTTGATCCCCTGCAGATTTTGAGGGGTCTATAACTCTTTATCATAGGTGTATTTTAAAAGATAAAACACAGAATATCAACCAAAAATCCAGAAAAAACACATGATACAAATGTTATAAATTGAGTTACAGTTCATTGAGTAAAATAAGTATTTGATCCCCTAACAACCAACAATAATTCTGGCTCCCACAGACTGGCTACAGTTTGTGCTCATGTGGTACACAGATTAGTCCTGTCAATATTAGGCCTCGTGTACACAGCAGCTGGTAAACGGACGTTTAGGAGCATTTGGGCATTTTTTTCAGCAGCCCCTGAACTTATATTATCAGTACATGTACACTCAGGCGTTTTTAGTAGTTTAGAAGCAGTTGAGGTTAGAAGGATTTACGTTCAGGATGGTAGGTCAGGGGCATTTGAAACACCAAATGTTTCTAACAGCGTGTAAATGTGGTAACTCACATTTTTGTTTATAAGCGTTTCCAATGGGGAATCACTTCTGACCATTTGCAATGTTAAAAAACAGACTTTCCAGAACCCGAGAGAAAAAGCGAGAGAGAGCCACTGTTTTTTTCTTGCATTGTAGGCATTTGGGAGAATCTACTGATCTGTAAAATCTGCTATCTGTAAAAAAAAAAAAAAAAAACGCTTCTAAACACAAACGCTCATAAACACGGCATGTAAAAGTGGCAAAACGGATGTTTTTAACTGTCAGTTACTAGCTGTCAAGTTCCAGTGTTCAGAAGAGGCTTTCAAACCTCCTATGTACATGAAGACCAAGAAGGTGCTCCTAACGACAACTCGTTACATGTATAAAAGACACCTGTCCACAGAATCTCTTTCTAACCACAGCATCATGGGCAAGACCAAAGAGCTTTCAAAGGACGTCAGTGACAAGATTGTAGACCTGCAGAAGGCTGGAATGGGCTACAAGACCATCAGCAAGAAGCTTGGTGAGACGGAGAGAACTGTTGGAGTGATTGTTCGCAAATGGAAGAAATACAAAATCATCCTCATTCTGGAGCTCCATGCAAGATTTCACCAAATGGGGTAAGGATAATCATGAGAAAAGTGAGGAATCAGCCCAGAACTACACGGGAATACTTTGAATACTCTCAAGGCAGTTAGGACCACAGTTACCAAAAAAACTATTGGTAACAAAATACACCGCCATGGACTGAAATCCTGCAGCGCCAGCAAGGTCCCCCTCCTCAAGAAGGCACATGTACAGGCCAGTCTGAAGTTTGCCAATGAACATCTAAATGATTCAGAGAAGGATTGGGTGAAAGTGCTGTGGTCAAAGGAGACCAAAATAGAGCTCTTTGGCATTAACTCAACTGTTTGAAGTAAGAAAAATGCTGACTATGACCTCAAGAACACCATCCCTAGTCAAGCACGGAGGTGGAAACATTATGCTTTCTGGCTGTTTCTTCCCTCAGCCAGAACACTTTAGATGGGTCGTTGATGGGTCTTCCAGCATGACAAGGACCCAAAACATACCAAAGCAACAAAAGAGTGGCTCAAGAAGAAGCACATTAAGGTCATGGAGTGGCCTAGCCAGTCTCCAGACTTTAAAGTGGATGTAAACCCTCACATATACCCAGTGAAGTGAACAGCCTAAGATGATACACAGGGATGAAACAAATCTCCCTACATAAGGTTTATATGTATATCTGCTGTCTTCAGCTTTAGAAATTCTTTAGAAATTCAGCTCCTGTTAGGAGATTTTCTCTTCCTGTTAAGCACTGCAGTGAAGCCTGGGCTTACAGCCAAGACAGCTGATTGGAGGAAAGGCACACACCCCCTCTCCTCATAGGTAGAGACTTTCAGATCTGTTCATTGAATAAATCAGCACTCTGCTAATCTAATTATAGTATCCTCCCAACACAACTCCAGCTGGTTTTATCTCAGTTGATGGAGAACTTGTAAGAAGTAATCATGCTGATAACAGAAGAATGGAGCAGGAGACTGCTACGGGATATATCATGAATTGGGTTTACAACCACTTTAATCCTAAAGAAAATTAATGGAGGGAGCTGAAACTTCGAGTTGTCAAGTGACAGCGAATAAACGTTAAGGATTTAGAGAAGATCTGTAAAAAAAAAAAAAAAATAAAAGTGGACCAAAATCCCTCCCGAGATGTATGCAAACCAAACCTGGTGACCAGCTACAAGAAACGTCTTACCTCTGTGCTTGCCAAGGGTTTCTCCACCTAGTGCCAAGTCATGTTTTGGTTGGGGATCAAATACTTATTTTACTCACTGAACTGCAACTCAATATATAACATTTATATCATGTGTTCTTCTGGATTTTTGGTTGATATTCTGTCTCTATCATTTAAAATACACCCATGATAAAAATTATAGACCCTTCATTTCTTTGCAAGTGGGCAAA